>NC_136537.1:15520035-15570574 GCF_910591455.1 Pholis gunnellus
CCCCTTGTGCCAGTGCCCTTCGTGGCCCTCTTCGGAGGGCCGCGCTTCTCACCAAACCTAACCCTAATCACCAACCCTATCCTTAACCCTAACCCTAATCACCAACCCTAACCCTAATCACCAACCCTAACCCTAATCACCAACCCTAACCCTAACCCTAATCACCAACCCTAACCCTAATCACCAACCCTAACCCTAATCACCAACCCTAACCCTAACCCTAACCCTAAACCCTAACCCTAACCCTAATCACCAACCCTAACCCTACCCCTAACCCTAACCCTAATCACCAACCCTAACCCTAACCCTAATCACCAACCCTAACCCTAACCCTAATCACTAACCCTAACCCTAATCACCAACCCTAACCCTAACCCTAATCACCAACCCTAACCTTAACCCTAACCCCTAACCCTAACCCTTAACCCTAACCCCTAACCCTAACCCTAATCACCAACCCTAACCCTAATCACCAACCCTAACCCTAATCACCAACCCTAACCCTAACCCTAATCACCAACCCTAACCCTAATCACCAACCCTAACCCTAACCCTAATCACCAACCCTAACCCTAATCACCAACCCTAACCCTAATCACCAACCCTAACCCTAACCCTAACCCTAACCCTAACCCTAATCACCAACCCTAACCCTAATCACCAACCCTAACCCTAACCCTAATCACCAACCCTAACCCTAATCACCAACCCTAACCCTAACCCTAATCACCAACCCTAACCCTAATCTTAATCACCAACCCTAACCCTAATCACCAACCCTAACCCCTAACCCTAACCCTAATCGACAACCCTATACCCTAACCCCTCACCCTAACCCTAATCACCAACCCTAACCCTAATCACCAACCCTAACCCTAACCCTAATCACCAACCCTAATCACCAACCCTAACCCTAACCCTAATCACCAACCCTAACCCTAATCACCAACCCTAACCCTAACCCCTAACCCTAAACCCTAACCCTAATCACCAACCCTAACCCTAACCCTAATCACCAACCCTAACCCTAACCCTAACCCTAATCACCAACCCTAACCCTAATCACCAACCCTAACCCTAACCCTAACCCTAATCACCAACCCTAACCCTAACCCCTAACCCTAACCCTAATCACCAACCCTAACCCTAACCCTAATCACCAACCCTAACCCTAACCCTAATCACTAACCCTAACCCTAATCACCAACCCTAACCCTAACCCTAATCACCAACCCTAACCTTAACCCTAACCCCTAACCCTAACCCTTAACCCTAACCCCTAACCCTAACCCTAATCACCAAACCTAACCCTTAACCCTAACCCTAAGCTTAACCCCTTTTCTTAGCCCTCTTCCTAACCCTCACCTTCACCTTTAACCCTAAACTTAACCATTACCCCCTACTTTACCTTTCTATACATTTACCTTATATCCTAACCCTTATCTTCAACCCCTAATCTTAACATGCACTGGTCTGGGCCCTCCGGAGACCTTCTCCCACCTATTCTTACGGGTACGCAGGCTGGTCCCGTGGTACAGGTTTAAAACCCTTCCTACCACCTAACCCAGATGCCCCTCCCAAAAGTAGGACAAGGTTGGGTCTCAGGGCCTTTATTGCATAAACTTAACCCTTTCCTTAACCCTAATCTCAACCCTTTCAACCTTCCTTCTTTCCTCCCGGTCGCTCCTCTGGCTCTCAGATGGAGGCCCTGGCAGGGACGCAGAGGCGCCTAGAAAGGCGGGGGAGGGTGCTTGGATGTACACACATCACCCCTCCCTATCTCTGTTTTAGAATCTGGCCCTCATCTCCTCTACCCATCACAGACTGGACTCCTTCACTCTTTCATTTACCACATCGAGTCAAAGTACATGCGGTGGGTTTTGATACTGAGTGACATGCGCTGGCCCGTGCCTTGCCTTAGATCTCTACACAACCACGAAGTCCTATGACGACGTGGGGAGATCTCTGGGAACCGAACTCTACCTAACCCTAACCCTAATCACCAACCCTAACCCTAACCCTAACCCTTAACCCTAAACTCTAACCCTTAACCCTAACCCTAACCCTACTCACCAAACCTAACCCTAACCCCTAACCCTAATCACCAACCCTAACCCTAACCCCTAACCCTAACCCTAATCACCAACCCTAACCCTAACCCTAACCTAACCTTAACCCCTTTTCTTAGCCCTCTTCCTAACCCTCACCTTCACCTTTAACCCTAAACTTAACCATTACCCCCTACTTTACCTTTCTATACATTTACCTTATATCCTAACCCTTATCTTCAACCCCTAATCTTAACATGCACTGGTCTGGGCCCTCCTGAGACCTTCTCCCACCTATTCTTACGGGTACGCAGGCTGGTCCCGTAGTACAGGTTTAAAACCCTTCCTACCACCTAACCCAGATGCCCCTCCCAAAAGTAGGACAAGGTTGGGTCTCAGGGCCTTTATTGCATAAACTTAACCCTTTCCTTAACCCTAATCTCAACCCTTTCAACCTTCCTTCTTTCCTCCCGGTCGCTCCTCTGGCTCTCAGATGGAGGCCCTGGCAGGGACGCAGAGGCGCCTAGAAAGGCGGGGGAGGGTGCTTGGATGTACACACATCACCCCTCCCTATCTCTGTTTTAGAATCTGGCCCTCATCTCCTCTACTCATCACAGACTGGACTCCTTCACTCTTTCATTTACCACATCGAGTCAAAGTACATGCGGTGGGTTTTGATACTGAGTGACATGTGCTGGCCCGTGCCTTGCCTTAGATCTCTACCCAACCACGAAGTCCTATGACGACGTGGGGAGATCTCTGGGAACCGAACTCTACCTAACCCTACTCACCAAACCTAACCCTAACCCTTAACCCTAACCCTAAACCCTAACCCTAACCCTAAACCCTAACCCCTAACCCTAACCCTACTCACCTAACCCTAACCCTAACCCCTAACCCTAACCCTTAACCCTAACCCTTAGGGACAGGGGATGCTCCTATTCCAGGGGCCCCCATCCCTGAGGGGGACACCCCAGCCCACCATAGAACCACTTGCCACCAGAAAACTTACCATAAATCCATCTGGAGCCTCGAGATCAGGCAGCCAGTATTGGTGTTGGGGGATTCCAATCTGGCCAGGATAACAAACTGTCAATTTCCCTCGGTCCAGATTGACAGCTTCCCAGGAGCCAAAATAAAGAACATTAAACATGTTCTAGATAAATTGGACCCCTGCCCCACCACCCAAAAGGTCATCCTCTCAGTGGGCCTGTGCAATGGTCTGGATGAAAACCTGGGCTCATATATGAAAAAACAATTACAACAGCTGTTGGCCCGAACCAGCATTGTTTTTCCTCTGGCGGAGATCTGGTTCCCCCTGATCCAGTTCTCTCCGGAGTTACGGCCCAGACAAATCACCCTCCTTACTGAATTCAATCGTATTCTAGGAGGCCTCACCAGAACCCTTAAAGGGATCAGTGAGGACCAGTTCCAGGTGAACAACCGTGACCATGTTCACTGGACCCCGGCTACGGCCCAGAAAATCTTCCACTCCTGGATGGTCCAATTAAATTGAGAATGGGGGGACCTGGAACATTAAATCAGCCCCATTCCAATATTTTAAATCTATCTCGTTATTTTTCACTAACAGAGGACCAAAGAACGCTGCTGGAGAAGGGCCTCTTTTTTATTCCAACTCCACTGGTGGTTGATGGTCAGGAACTTCGCAGAGATTTGTATACATACCATAGAAAACTGAAGATCCTGGATCATTTTAAATATTCCACAGATTTCTCCCGAGAGCCATTCATTCACCCCTCCACTTGGGAACCTGAGTGGCACTTGGTTGCAGAACCAATTAAGAAATTGATCACACAGGATAGACACGATCTTCAGAACATCTCTTGGAAGAGGGAGAGAAAACAAAATCTGTCCATGGGGGAGAGAAAAGCACTTGTACAATTAAAAAACAATAAAGATATAATTATTAAACCAGCTGATAAGGGTTCTAAAATAGTTATTCTAGATAAACATCAATATCTAACTGAAGCTCACAGACAACTTAATAACACCTGTCATTACTTACCACTCACCGGTCCTTCACAACTGGAGACCCAGAAAAGGATTCGGGAAATTGTCTGTGACCTGTATGAAAAGAAAGCCATCTCGGCAAAACAAAAGTACTATTTATCTGGTGAGGATCCTCCACGTCTCCGCAAATTCTATCTCTTGCCTAAGATCCACAAGGATCCGGAGACGTGGACGGGTCCTCACCAGATTCCTCCCGGCAGACCCATAGTCTCGGACTGCGGGAGTGAATCATACAGGATCGCTGAGTTTATTGATTCCTTTTTAAACCCTTTATCAAATAAACATCCAAGTTATATCAAAGATACATATGAATTTGTATCTCTATTAAAAGACATCATGGTGCCCCCCGGTGGAATGCTGTTCTTCCTGGACATTGACTCGCTTTATACAAACATTGAGACGCCATTAGGCCTCCAAGCGGTCCGACAGATCTTTGCGAGATATCCTGACCCCACTAGGCCGGATGAGGCCCTCCTGGAACTTTTAGAACTGGGCTTGGCTCAGAATGATTTCGAGTTTGATTCCAGATTTTATTTACAAGTACATGGCACAGCAATGGGGAAGAAGTTCGCCCCAGCCTACGCTAACATCTACATGGCAGACTGGGAGAGAACGGCCTTCCCCAAGTGCCCAAAATTACCAACATTGTACATTAGATACCTGGACGACATCTTTGGCATCTGGACCTACTCGGAAGAACAATTTTTTGATTTCATTTTGGTCCTGAACCAGCACCACCCTTTGATTTCAGTTAAACATAACCTTCAGAAGGAGAAAATTGAATTCCTTGACACTGAGGTGTTTCTGATTGGGGGAGGGGGGGAAAGAGGAAGTAGCCTTGGAACGAGGGTCTATTTTAAGCCGACCGACACCCACGCACTGTTGCACAAAACCAGCTATCACCCAAGGCATACTTACCGGGGCATAGTTAAATCCCAACTAATCCGATATCAAAGGATTTGCACAGATACGGGGGATGTTGAGTCGGCTACTAGGACCCTCTTCCATTCCCTCAGACGTCGGGGGTACAGTAGTACCTTCCTTCGGAACATCAAGAGGGAGGTCCAACAGGGCTACGGCCAGGAGCAGGGCTCTGAGAGTGGGGACCGTGTTCCCCATTTGATCCCTTTTGTCTCCACCTTTTCCCCTACGGCCCAGATCCTAAACACGCGGGTCAAGGGTCATTTTAGGGAATTACAGGACCAAATGGAATCATTTTCCAAGTTCAGGATTATAGCAGCAACTGTTGAGGCTGAAACTGGTGGAGGAAGCGCAAGGCCGCTGCTGTGTTTACTTCTTTCTGCGCAGGCGCATCATAAAGTAACTCGATCCGGTCCAAATTCAAAACAGTATTTAATTAAACAATGACGACTGTAAACTGATGATGACAATTATAATCTATAATACACTATCGATAGTATGCATCTCGAGAGCAGAGACCACGTGCAACTCCCCTCACAGGCCCGACCAAGTCGGATCCTGCAAAGCGAACTACCATGGCCTGGCGCACGTCCTCGCAAACAGTCCTTTTATGTCCTTTGATGGTCGTAAAGTGTCCGGAATCTGTCGTAAAACACAAAGGCCGTCTTCTGGGGTCAGTGATTGGCTTCCAATCGCTCTGACGCCTCCTTCATCGATCCGCTGCTCATCTCAATGGCTGGACCCCTTGTGACATCACCTCTGACATCACCTCTGACCTGGGACCGCATGGTCTTACCCAGGAGTGCTCTCTGCTGTTTTATGACCGTCTGCTTCCCTCCGTCGTCTCCGGTTCTCCTCCTCCTTCCTTGGCCATTTGTCCAGCACCTCTGTGTCCCCTTTGATCTCTCTGCCTCATGGCTCAGAACCCCCATAACGATGTGACTGTACTTTGGTTCAACACTTCCAATGATTATGTTAAAAGACTCCTACAAGTAAACTTATTGCAAACATATTATATCTTCTATAAGTAAACATCCTGTAAACCTATATTACATTCCATAAGTAAATATATTGTGACTCTTAACATAATTTACATTCTCATCATTGTGACAATTTCATTCACCACTAGGGGTGCTATAAATTCTACTAAATAATGCTTTTAATTCTTAAATTCTCCACACAACCAGAAGAAATACAAATCTCAAAGACCTTCTGGTACATGCTTCCCTAGGCAATAATACACATAATAAAGTACAACATTACAAACATATTAAAAACATCAAATTCATCACAAATATACATACTTACCTGAGCGCACCGGTCTGGCACTTGACCAAACCAGAGTCCTCCAACCTGGTCTACTGTATCGAGTGTGGGATATGCGGCATGCTGTATATTGGTCAAACCAAGAACAGCTTGTTGACAAGATTAAAACAACACCTACACTTAATTCAGAGGAACAGAACGAAGACCCACCTGTACGAACATTTCCACCAGGGTTAGGGTTATTAATGTTTCCTTGTGTATATATATATTTGTTATTTATTGTTATTTATGTTAGTTATTTATATTTATCTTGATTTTTAATGTAATTTATTCATCTATTCTATTCCTTCCATGGTGGCGACACTCCCCTGAGGTAGTCCCTCTCTCTCCCCCCGATGGCAGGCGAGGGCCCCCCCTCCTCTCTTTTAACGGCTGACGTGTGATAGGGTTACTGGGCATAATTTTACATTTCTCTTGCACTTACTTTTTAACCAGTGTTTCCTTACTTGTCTTATCTGCATGTTTTGACTTTTTTAAAGCACTTATCTTTTAAAGTTTTAGATGTGTTGTATTTATTTATATGCTATATGTTTATTTATATTTTACTATATATTTATTTTATATTTTGTTATATATTTATTTCCGGGATATTTTGTCCCATTTATTTATATTTATTTATATTTATATATTTATTAAGGAAACACTATGTATTATTTTGCTTTTTTTCTCTTATCCCCTTGTTTGCCCGTTTTTATGAATTTTATTTTCTTACAGCCTTTTAAACTAGGCCTTCACCTGTATCCCCCGGGGTGAACCATGGAACCTTGATCTTTTGAACCTCCTTTCCCCTTTTAACAGTTTCTCTCCGACTGTCCCGCTGTTTGTTGCTCTGCTGCCAGGCTGTTTTAACAAACATTCCCCCCCCCCCCCTTTTTTTTAAAAAAAATACAGCTTATAGTTTGCTTTTTATCTTTTATTTTTTTAGGAATTGTTTTTATTTATTTTTTCTTACTACCTTCTTTTAATGTCCATTTTATTTTCCCCATTTTATCTTTTATTTTTAGGGGTTTTTTCAAAACATTTTTAAAGGTCAGCCCCCTTGTGCCAGTGCCCTTCGTGGCCCTCTTCGGAGGGCCGCGCTCCTCACCAAACCTAACCCTAACCCTAACCTTTAGTATTTCAGCCCTGGCTGACCCACCTTCAGCTGGCTGGGTCCAGGTGCTGAAGCCGGGACACACGCATTATAAACATCATCGATCCAACTTTCTTGACACATAACGAATGGTTATTGCTCTCTACATGCTGACTGCATACATTATATAATATGTAACGTATTATACTTCTTATAGTACACTATCTTTGCTCTTAGTATAGAAATAATCTGTTTTGTACCATCAAGAAATGTTACAAAAGGTGTACCAGCGGACAGTCTTGAACCTCAAGATGCTTTTCCAAAGATTTAATACTTGTAGTTCTGTTTTTGTTGAGGGTTGTCAATCACCATCCATGTTAAGAAACACTTCACAGCTGTGAATAGCCCCTCCATTCCCCACGTTTGACACATTTTCCTGTGTGAACAGCCTTGATACTTAAGAATTGCTTAAAATGAGTTGGTAGTGTGGATGTACACAAACAAAGCCCCCGCCACAGAAGCAAGACGATACTTTAACATCAAGTAATCTGCAGTGCAGACGGCTATCAACTAATCAAAGTGTATGTCAACTACATTATGCAATTCCAGCAGGAAAATATGCATTATTATTTAAAACAATTACAACGAGCAAGTAATTCAAAGTGATTTTATTTCAGTCAGGCTAAATTGGCTTTGATACCAAAACAATGTAAAAAATAAAAATAGTACAACAAAGTACATCATTTTACAAATACTCATAATGGAGGTCTGACATATCAGAATAACCAAATAAATTCAAACATGTCACAGTCATAACAAAAATAGAAAAAGTCAATACAGTACATAGAATGCATTAGGAGCTATATTGAAGTGTTTGCTATACCATAGACTTTACAAAATTCTACTAGAAAAAACTCCCCAATACCAATGGAATATCAGGTAATATAAAATGTAAAAAAGAAAAGAAAAGGCACAACAAAAAAGAAACATTTGTGGTGTGAGTGTGTGTGTGTGCATTCATACAGGTGCAATCTGCATGCAAATCTGCCTCAGTGTGACAAATGATAAAAGCAGCTACAGTCTAATAAATGATGCCGTGTCATCAGTTTAACAGCAGATGTTGACTTGTGAAGGATGATGTCACTGCAAAACTGTTTCTTAAAAGCTAGCACAAAACATCTTTGAGAAAAGGATGCACCTTTATGTTTACTAGTTTCCCGTATTGGTCAGTTTCCTCCAAAAAAAAAGAACAGAACTATCTTGACTTATTAAAAGCCATGTTTTTCAAAATAAGAGAACGTTAGCTCTGTCTGCTGGAGAAATAACATTGAGGACAGGCATTTCACTAAATGTTTCTGAGTCCCACTTACATTATTATATTCTGTTGTATAGTGTTTGGTTAAAGTAACTGATCAAACCAGTAACAGAATCAAAGATGAAGTTGGTTTTGGTGCAACCCTAAAGAAGCAAGGCCAAAGAGTTTGTGCTAACTGCTTAACGAGTCAAAGCCAACTTTTTTTTTGCAGGGAAAAAATTAAGACTTTTTTTTTTTTTTACCATTTTTGTCCCACTGATTTAAAATGAAACAAAGATGGCTGACGTGGTTATGATAAACTCCATGGGTAACTGTTGTGTGTATTTCTTACGACGGTGGACCTTGGCACTGACACCTCTTTAAAAGATTTACGCTCCAATGGATCAGACAAAAGTACACAAACAAATGCCACTACAAAAGTCCACTAGTAACCAGAACAATAACAATAGTAGTAATAATAATAATAATAATAATATTCCTCGACCGTATAAGTGGTGATTTTTTTTATCTTTCTCCCGCATTCAGGGAGTAAAAATAGATATTTTGGCAGAAAAAAACTGTGTTGTCTTGACAGTCGACGCCGTGTCTTTGAGTGTGAAAGCGTGCAGATCATTAGCTGTGAGGCTAAACCGTTTGCTCCCATGGAGACAGCGGTAACTGCATGCTCTCTGTCTCTGTATCTAGTGTGTGTGTGTGTGTGTAACAGTCCAGAAGAGAGTGTGTGTCTATACTGTATATACTCACAATATGTATGTGTTTGATGGCAAGCCGCGGGGGTTTTGCAGGCAGGTTGGTAGTGATAGTTTGATTCTCCCCCCCCCCCCACTGACTCTGTAGATATTAAGACTTCTAAAGCTGATCTGCGATCTGGCTCAGCTACATCTGGACAGAGCCTGGTGCTCTGGACTGAGAGGAGGTCTGATGTTGCCATCGGGGGCGGGACTTATTGATATGATGTCACTCCGGGGTGGAGCTCTGGTTCTGCTGGTATATGGAGGCTTTGTCCTTCAACAGAACCAGGCACAGGTGGCAGCTCCAGCTCCCTGTACACAATATAAACACAGTGAGGCCCGGTTCACTCCTAAATAGACTCAACAAATAAATACGCTTGACTGATGGTGTATTTCTACACTTGTGGTTGCGTTTGAACAAATCATACCGTTATAATTTACCTTCGCTCAACACTTTTTGCTGAGCAGAGCTGAACGCATCATAATGGAAGCGAATGGAAGCTCCGTACGTTAGCTTGGTCAGCGTATTACTGCCAACATTACTAACATTAGCTCGGCTCCTCTCGATTTCAACATGGATTTGTTGTTCACAATGTAGTATTTATCAGTGATCAACGACTAAAAAGCAGTAAAACTGGCCTTCAAACCAAGTGATGGCATCAGGGATGTATAACAACATGTCCTTTGAGTCGGTTAACTTCTGCAGTATTAGCTTACCCTCCGGTGGTTCAGCCATGGGGGGACTTAGACAGTACATGTGGTAGCCTCGGTCACAGTCATCACAGAACAGCAGTTGGTCCTACAAAAACACAACATCGTGTTCAGTCCACTGATTAGACAGGAAGAGGACATCAGACAAGCAGAGGAAGGGAGACCGTTGTGATCATGATGAAAACTCTGGCTGAGAGCGGCAGTGCTTGTGATAATTAACTTAACGATTCTGAATTTCATTGTATTCTAAAATGTAGACATTTCATTTTCACTTATAATAACTCAATTCATTATATCGGAGGAGTCTGGTGTACAATCTTGGGTGCAGTTTTACAATGAGAACGAAATCGCAGTGAAGGGATAGTGCAATATTTAGCGTATCCAGGCACACGTTTGAGGCACACGTATTTCTGTTGGCAACCAACTTGCTGTCATCTTGTTGCCGGTTTTGCTTCATGTTTGACAGTCACATGGCCAGATATTTATCAGCCAGTGTTTCCTTCATGTCAGCTGCATGCATACATGCATTCATGTCTACATGTATTCATGCATACATGACCTGCAGGAAGGACGAGATAAGGGAGAAATGTTGCCACGTGTGTATACATAAAAGGGGGGCTTACATCATTCTCTGAGGTGCCGCAAACATTGCAGCACTTGCACTCTATGCACTGCCAGCGGTAGGTCTTCACTGCCGCCATCATCACTGGCGTGAACTGCAAGCATGTCGGGTGGCCTGCCGGAAGGAGAGGACGTGGGAGAGATGTTGTCATGGAGGATGCAAGAACAGAAAACTCGACGGGTATAGCAACAGCAGCTATTGGGCACTTAGTGAACAGTCAATTAGTAATGAAAGAGACATATCCAGGTCATACCTGAGCGTCCACAGTCGGAGCAGGACACCAGCCCCTCTGATTGGCCAGTCTTCTGGTTTAAAGTGGAGTCTCCCAGACAGAAGTCACAGTAATCGTTGGGCAGTGCCAGCCCATTGGGACCCTTCTTAGTAGCTGAGAGGAGAATGAGTGAAGAAACCATTCAGTGCACCTTAAAACACTCTAAATTGAGGATGAATACCACTATCTTTTTCCAGATGAACATGTTGGTCTGACGCTGGTAAAATGCAGATTATAAATTAAATATTGTAAACTTGTTCATGCCGCATCAAACAAACACCCCCTTCTTATCTTAGTGACTGGCTGATGATGAATCCAACTCATGATCCAAACAAATGAATGACAAAACGCACGTGTTGAATGGATTTGCTAACACGATGTTGGGTGCACAAAAGAAAACAGCAATGCGATGGATAACACATCCAACAAATTAAAAATACGAATTACATGCTTTAAAAAAAAAAAAAGACAGGAATCCCAACTGTGCAAGCATGTTATCCCAAACCTGGGATTTAAAAACATGAAAATCAAAAAGGGTGTAAAAATAAATAAATAAAAGACAAAAGAATGAGAGAGAGACTTCCCTTGTACAAACACACACATGCTACATGGCATGCAACCAAACCTCCCTTCCCTCTCTCTGTCTCTCTCTCAGCACTAGAGAGTGACTCACTCTTCTGCTCCTCAGGCTGGCGAGGAGTGGGTGGTGCCTCGATCTCCTCGCGGTCCTCGCCCTCCTCCTCGGCCAGGTGAGAGTGGGTATAGTGGTAGCTCAGTCCAGGGCGGTTCTTGTAGCGCTTCCCACAGACTGACACACACACACACACACACACACACACACACACACACACACACACACACACACACACACACACACACACACACACACACACACACACACACACACACACACACACACACACACACACACACACACACACGGTCATACAAAAGTGTTAAAGTGATGGCAGCTAATTCTAACTATGTTACAGAGCACAGACGGAGCGGCATCTCAGGAAGAAAAACAACGCATTTGGACTTTTTACATTTCTATGCTGTCAAACTTAGGCTCCAGACGGGGTCTTTCACATCACACCATGCATGCATGGCAGAGGGCTCGTTTTTGTCTTTCAGGGTAAAATGCAAAAGCCTCTCTTGCTGACTTGCATGACACACACAAATGTTTGCATTGGAAGCTTCTACTCACTGTCGCAGGCGTACGGTTTGTCCCTCTCCTCCAGCGCTGCAGCCGCAGCCTCTTGTTTTTTCTTGCCGTTCTTGTCGCTGCGCCCCTATAGAACCCATTCAACAGTTGACACGATGTACACTCGTGAAAACATGAATCCCACGGGGAACTGACTGCAGAAAAAGATGAGGCACTTACCTTGGACTTGCTCTTGCCTCGTCTCTTCGGGGTCTCGTCCTCAAAGTCTTCATCATCCAGGTCGTCCAAGTAGTCGTCGTGGTCCAGGACTCTCTGCAGTGAGACGGTTCTGGATTAGATCTCACTGTATTGAATGTATGAACTCTTCTTTACTGTACTTTCCTAACATTTAGAGTTTGATGCTTGGGAAGAACTTGTAATACAATCTAAATCCATCCCTGTTCTTTGTCCCGTGCTCTAGCAACAACCGTGTCATACAAGTTACTGAACAGCAGTTGCATTGGCAGAAAACAGGAGTGTTAAGCCGGCTTTGGGCTGCACCTTGCGGACACGCCCAGAGGACGTGTGAGTGGTCGCCGAGGTGGCCGGAGGCTCCACAGCTGCCGAGTCATCCTCGGGGCCTCGAACGTCCGACACTCCGCTCCTCCTGTCAAGGGGCTCCCCCTTCAGTAGGGCCTCCAGACTGCTGCCATCCACTGCCCCCAACGCATCACGCTTCGGATTCAGCTCCAAATCTGCTGAACACACACCAAGCAAAACGGTAAAACATGCATTGACATGACATGAACACTGAACAAGACAGACACAGAAACATTGTCACATTAATGAATAGAACAGGACCGGGAACATCCTCCTGTGACAATTAAATACGAACAGATATTTACTAAATATATTTACTAAATTCTACGAGGATGAATGAACCCACGGGACTGTTTTTGTGATGGGAGACAGGATGTTCCACCAAAAGTGATACCTGTTTTGAGAGGCGGGAAGGCCAAGCGGGGGTCCTCCGGGGGATGAGAGCGGCGTTTCTTTCTCCAGCGACGGGCTGGGTAAGTGTACAGCTGCCCCGGAGCGACACCTGATGACATACAGAACCGCACATATAGAAGAACCAGCAGGCGGAGTATGTTTTGATGTGATCTGTGGCACTTAGAACTCCCCTTTTGTGTATTGAACGGTGTGTTTTTTGTACAGATCGCATGCTCAAAGTATAGCGCAAATTAAGATAAAAAAAAGTGAACTGAAAGTCAATTAATGACAATATTAAATTATCATTCCACAGTCATTATATACCTGCACTCCGGTGTCTCTTCTCCATCCAGATGTAACAGTTGGACTGGGCTACACCAGTCTGAGAGTCCAGGAAAGGCATGAGGATGCTGCGCTCAGCACACAGGCGAGCGTTGTAACTATGACACTGCTCCATGGCATCTCTGTAATACTGCTCTCCCAGCCTGGAAGGAGAAAGTTGAACACTGATAAGTCAAATAACACAGATTACGATAAGACTGTTAATAATCATTGATGGATAAATATTGCAAATTAAGCTTTAAAATAATAAAACAGTGTAAATCAAACACTGTTGAGTAGTAGTATCTGTAACTGTCTCTGCATTCTCACACGTATGCAATCCACACTATCGCCATACTTTTCAATCTTAAAATGGCCTTGTTGTGTTCAAGTTATATTTCTTTTTCTGGAGCTCTCAAATGCATCGAATTCAAGACTTGTCTTCTTCATAAAGATTACCGTCTTTTTTTTTTAAGAAACAGTGACCACGGCATGCACTTAGTGACAGTTTTCAATTAAAATATAAACTTTTAATTCCCCTCGGGGCAACCAACTAGGTAACACTGCTTTTACTTAAATAAATATCTTTCTAACAATTTCTTGCGACAAAATCTGCCAACATACAAACAGATACTAATATAGCTGCAATAAGCCAATATCAGCCCGGCCAACACTATACTTATGTGAAAAGGGACACATTCACAATAACAGTTATGTTCACACGAAAACACTTTTTGTTTAATGGTTATGTGATCACACACACTGGCTTTTGTCGAACTGCACCGGATCATCCCCATGTCCCCAGGGCATGTGTGTCTTGTGATATAAACTAACATTATAAAGGGATTAGTAAGAGCCATCTTTGCTGTTGAAAGAATGAATGGGACGCATGTTTCAAATGCAGTTTGAATGGTAAAAGTCTGTAGAGCCACTGTGGAGATATAAATGTGAGTGCAACAGCAGTAGGCTATAAACGTTTGACCAATGGAACAACGTTGCTGAGAACATACAAACCGTCTGAAGGGTCTCCTTTGTGTGTTAACTTATATTAAGACAATAGTAAGCTGCCATCACTGCAAATGGCTTTTCTAGACAACCGACTGTTACTTTGAGTGCATGTTGTAGCGTAATTCATGACTCTCACTTCCGCCACTTTGATATTTCTATCATTTAACATGATCACAAATTATAATAGGGCAGCCATTTTCGTTGTAACGCAACTAGAATGGATAATCACCATATGGTGCACGAGTGAGTGCCGCCGTGCCTCACAAACACAGCATTTGTTCTCGGCTTCACTCTGGAACCAATCTGTCGCATTGTAATAACCAGCCTGCTCTCAGGACTGTGCTATCTCTACATGTATTTACAGCAAACACACATCCACGAAGCCTGGCGTCACTACAATGCACAACATCATCAGTACCGATGGAGGGACGTCAGAACAAAAGGTTGATTGTTAGCAAGCCTCTCGTCACAACAAAGCACCCGCCAACCTGACAGATAACTGCTAAAATAACGCTCTTATTTAACTGCAGGCGGCTGGCTGGCAACAAATTGGATATATTGTGTGCAAACCCACCAAAAACATACCCCTGTGGCTATGTTAGAAAGAAGTAATGACTAAATTACGGCTCCACAATGGGTTCGCCTCAAGTCTATTTGCCCACAGCTAACAAGCTAACATTAGCTCAGTGTAACGATATTCTCTCGGGACAAACATTGTACTGAAGATTAAGGATGCGATGTTTAAGGTTACAGTTTTCAGCACCCTGCAGTAACATGATGATTGATCAATGTATAGATTTAACTCTGTCTGGCTGCTTGTTTTATTCTCACAACAAATAAAAGGTAAACTTACACTTTCACAACACTGTCGACGGCCGCCGCCATGTTTGCTTATTGCGGTTGTGTGAAGTGCCACTGCGCCTGCGCATGGACGTTAGTGACCGTTACCGCCTCCTAAGGTGAAAAACATGAAGTGCCCTCTAAACAGACTGCATTTATCAATTCAGCAGACACTCCACTTTCACTAACAATAAGATACTTATTTTGATCAGACGATATTTAACAAACTCAATCTTTCACCTCGTTGATCAACTTTTCTTTTTCATTAAAATCTCTTAACTGTTTTTCACAGATATAAGGCCCAAACGTGCTGAAAGTGATAACTGACGCCAATTGATGCACTGCAGGCATCTGATTCCAGATGCCAACACTACAGGACAGACAGTATTTTATGAAAAGGCGCTATTCAGGTGCATTTTTGTATATTACAGATACCCATTAATCTTTTAACTTGATTTTAAAGGCCCAAACTCACTGGACACAATATTTGGCGCACCTAACGCTTTTGGTGCTTGTTCGGCCGTTTAAAACAATATGTGTACTACAAAACTTTCAGTGCATTTGGGCCTATATAATCGCTCAATCAGTGTCCAAAAACCAAACAATCCAATTCAAAGTTGTCACTACCATTTTCAAGGCTGGATTACCAATCTTCCAAAGTGGGCAACTGCACAGCGAGCCACATCATCAGGGGCCCCAAATGTACCAATTCACTGTTCAGTTGTTGTTGGTTATTGAAATACTTGTAAAGTTGTTAGAGAATGTGCATCCCTAAATAACAGTATCAACTTGGTCCCTAGCTCTAGGCAAAATGTGGTCACAATGTGATACCAAGTTTAACTTTAATTCATCATTCATGAATATTGAAGCTAGTGTTTGATACTAGTAATCTAGTTTTTGAAGCTATTTAGATACTAGCTAGTATCGGTAGTACTGAGACTTTAGGTATCAATCAGCCCAACAGTCCTCATACCTTAAATTGGGCTCGAAATAAAGACACAGTTCCACAATTAATTACTAACAAGCAGTAAAAACACAGCAAAAATATAACCAGCAACACACATACATAAACAAAGCCCTTGTAAAAAAGACAAAACATAAGACCAGCACCATAAAAACCAGGAGACATACAATGTAATGAAGCTGCCATCTATGAGCTGTGTAGTGTATACTGATGGGACTTCGGAGGCAACAAAGGCCAAGGGCCCCAAACACTTAAGATAAGATAAAATAAGATAATCCTTTATTAGTCCCGCAGTGCGACCACGTCTATTGTACCTACTACAGTACACCCTAATCAAATCTAAAGCCATTAAGAGAAAGGTGCAGTTTTCGTTGTCAGTCCAAAAAGCCAATACATATTTGTTGTTATTTAATGAATTTAATTGAAGCCAAATCCTCCAGCCATGGATAAATGATTATGACTTTTGTCCAGACATAATCATGAGCCTTTGCTGACTGGACAAACACACCACTGTCGACTTGGGCTGTCAATTTTGCTTCCAATTTCCACTACTGGAAATAAATGGCAGCTGTTGGTGTCAAAACTTTCCTGAAAACCCCTTCAGTTGCATGAATGTGTTTCATTTATTATCAACCTTGCCTCATATTAAATGTCTGGGTGTGGAAAGGACTTGAACGAGTGCACTGACGTCAGGTTGAATGTCTGAGGTGGAGATGTGAAGGACAGCTGACAGGTGATCGTCAGTGAGAGAGGATCTGGATCTGGATTTGTTCAACTTCATCACGGAGAATGTTTGTTCACATATGTAGGTCGATCCAAAGAGAACCAACATATTCTGGGCATGTTGCTTTTTCAGCTTAGCCTCAGATGTCCGTGTCGCTCTGCATCACCGACACATCTCAGGTGGCCAAAATGACCTGGCTCAACTCTGGCGTAAGCTCGGCATGCCAGAAGAAACACGTCAGGCCGAGTCCGGTTGCCGACTAGGCTGAGACTCGGGATGAATTACGCCCCAGAATCGGGCCAAATACACCGGCCAGATTCCGGATGCCGACACTGCTATTATTGGGATTGCAGTGACTTCGGCTCGAGCACATACACGAACATACTAACGTAGTAAATTGAGAAAAATGTCATGCACGATGTAGGGCCTACACATATTTACGTTTTATTCCTAATTTCCCATTGACGTCCCGTGGATATGGCCCGCGGGCCATACAATGCCCATGTCTGATCTACAGCCATTATGAAGACATTGACAAAACAAATAATTCAAAGTGACCCTAATAATATGTATATTCACTAAAATTAGATATAATAACATTTCACCAGAAATCCCACCATCATATTGGAGTGCAAAAAGGTGCATCTCTACAAAAGATAACACATTTCCACACATTTAATTTAAACATAAAATAAGGAAAAAAGTGCATTTAACGTATTCAGATCCTTTGACTGGTCATATAATAGTAATTTCATAGATAGTTATATTGTATCGCAATGAGATGAATGAATAAATGAATGAATGAAATAAATGTAAAACGATTGTTGTATAAGCAATTTATAACTGCATAGTTAATCCACAACTAAACCTACACATTTCTAATAGGCTAGAAGAGAAACATATATGCAATACAGTGATAACGAAGCAATTTTGCTGTGTATTCGTCCTACTTAACCGGTTGACTGCTAATAGTTTTTTTCATTCCTCCTCAGCTAGTAAGGGATGGGCTATAGCTGTTACAACTAGTCTGTCAGGATAGCTGTGTTGACTATCAAAACCAGATTTGCTTGTTGCTGCACACGAAGGCAGTAAAGGCGGTGGGAGCCACAGTACGTCAGTCAGTAGGTCAGTAAGTCATTCCACGATGAGCTTGAACATCCCTGGACTAGTGGTGATGGTGCTCTTCTACCTGTTGGTGCTGGGCACCGGCATCTGGGCCTCCATGAAGACCAAGCGGATGCAGAAGAGCTGCCAGGGTGACCAAACAGAGATTACTCTGCTGGGCAACAGGGGGATCAGCCTGGTGGTGGGAGTGTTCACTATGACAGGTAAGTGTGGGGGATGGGGGCAGCTGAACTCAAATAAAAGTCACATAAAGTAGAATAAGTAGTTTCAGGGGTACATCTAGATGGACCTTTGTTTTTTTAAATGAAAGCTATATATAGCTAATAATATGGCTGCCTTATTCTAAAGAATCTAACTCTTTTCCTGTTCATGACCTGCTTGAAAGAACGTCCGCATGTCAAGTTTACTTCAGCAACTAGACCTACAAATGCAGTCGTCAAGACGAAAAGATATACGTAGTCGTTGATAACTACTGTTTAAAGTGTTTAACTCAGAGGATTAGCATTACTCATATTCAGATCTTTTACTTAAGTAAAAGTAGAATTAGCCTCCTACAGTATAAAAATACTCTCTTCATTTATTTGTATACTGCTGGGTAGCTTAACCTTAACCTAATACTAATAAACAATACATAGTAATTTATTAGATTTTTATTTTTATCAATACGAAGCAACTCATAGCTGGCAAATAACTGTAGTGGAGTAAAACGTACAATATTTTCCTCCAAATTGTAGTGGAGAAGAAAGCATCATAAAATGGATACAATCAAGTATTATTATAGGAGGGGGGTTATAACTTAAATATATAATCTGTTTCCATCATAATCAGCACATATCTGCACTTATTTTAATCTATTACGGTGATATAGGTGGACATGCTAAGAAGGCTATCCATCTATAGTGCACCCAATATGAACAGTAATCTCATGAGACTTACTTTTTGATTTCATGGTACATATTCTATAGTTTAATGTGATGTTTTTTAAATGTATAATACGATTGAAATGGTTTTCTTTTCTTTATACAGAGGATAACAATGTGATCAGTGAGGGTTTGTATACTGTTGTAAATCTGTCTCACAAATATAGGGAATATTTATGTATACAATAGTGTGTGTGTGTGTGTGTGTATTTTTCCTACAGCTACATTTGTTGGAGGGGGCTTCATTATTGGTCTGGCAGAGTTAGTGTACACTCCAACTATGGGACTGACGTGGGCTGTCATGCCGGCAGCAGCATCCCTGGCTTTCATTATTGGTAAGACAGTTTTTCAGGCATCTTAATAATGGCATCACGTGTATATGTTTTTCCAAAATATAAATTAAACATTGCCCCCCCCCCCCCCCCCCCCCCCAGTAGTGACATATTAAGGGGCATTTGTGACATTACACTGTCCCTCAGTATGATTTCACAGCTGGAAAGAATATCTAAACATGAAAAATCTGAAATAGCTAACTTTTCTGTCAGGGTTTGTACTACTAGATATACAGCATATGTGGTATATTCAGGTTGGGCAGATCTGCCACATCCGTGACAGTGAAGTGACGTTAAAATGACGTCAACATTTTGTGTTTATTTTTGTGAGTCTGACAATATTACAGGGGTGCAATTCTAAATCAGTTTGGCACTGTGAAACAAATTCGTCACCCTTTGTCAATTCTTAAGGTGGACTTTTCTTTGCAAAGAAGATGAGAGACAAAAGATATGTGACGATGATGGACCCGTTCCAGATCAAGTATGGAAATGGTATAAGTGCAGTTCTGTCCCTGGCACTGCTGATATCCGATATAATCTGGGTTTCAGCAACTCTAATTAGTTTAGGTAAGTCACACTGACACCTTTCTCTAAAAGTCACATTTTGCAATAATATAATTTATACTTCAAACCATTGTTTACTTTTTGCACCGTGTAGAACGTACTTTTTTTTAGAAACTGCCTTTAACTTGCAAACAATAAGCTAACAAGCCTGGTTTTATGCCCCAACCACAAGCATCTTGTGTTTGGGCGTGTATAGAACAAGTCCAAGAATGTCATCAGGGAAGTTGCTGAAACATGTTTCAACAGCTGATAAAAGGATTAAAACAAGTGTTGTGATTTGAAACGTTCACCCGTCAACCTGAAAAGATTTGACAGCTGTCAAATCTGTTTGATTTAGCAACTTGATTCAAATCTATTTGATATGCAACTAGATTTGAAGCACAGTCTGTGTTTAAAATATTGTACATGTCAGTTACACACTGAAACTCTATCATGAAATACTATAACAGCTGATAATTATATAATTATTAATTATTGAATTATTGAATTAAGTTAAAACCATCTATCAAAACTTCATTTAATCATACTATTGTGCACAGTTTATATCATACTCAACAGAAAGAGCAATTATTTTTAAATGTATACATTTTGTTTACGAGTCTGCATGCATGTGATTGTGTTACTTTTTTAGGTGCAACAATGAGTGTGATCCTGGATTTGCCTTATTCCGTTTGCATTTGGATCTCTGCCTCAGTAGCGATCATCTACACACTACTGGGAGGCCTCTACTCCGTCGCCTACACAGACGTCATACAGTTAACCCTCATATTCATCAGTTTGGTGAGTTCCTCGCTTTCTTCGAAAGCTTTTCATGAGACAATTCAATTGAAACATCCTGGAGAAAGTGTGCCCTCGAGGCACAACATCTCCTTTGTTCTTACTAGTGCTGGGCAACGATTACAATTTTTGAACTCACAATTAAAAATGTTGGCTTCAACGCCACACAAACACAGCTGTTCACCGCTCGCTGCCCGGTCCTTGTGTTTAATAAAAAATAAAACAAACTGTGTTAACGCGCGATAATATAATTGTCGGCGTTAATTAATGAATGCGTTAACACGATAATAACACGTTAAGTTGCCCAGCACTAGTTCTTACATAACAGAAAAGCTTGTGGCGCTTCGCCAAGGTATCCTGCCAAGTCTATAAGCAACTGCTCGTCACACATACAACTGTCATATCACTTTATCAAGTAAATATGCATGTTTTAAAATGTTTAAGTCAGTGGTTCTTTTTCTTTTCTGCAGTGGTTATGTGTCCCCTTCCTCTTTATGAACCCCCATTCAACTGACATCACCAAGACTGCTTTCAACTTCACCTACCAGGCCCCCTGGATTGGTTCAGTGGATAAAGAAAGAGCCTGGAGGTGGATTGATAATTTCTTAATATTGGTAAGGTTTCATTTTGACACAGCAGTAAAAGAACAAGTGTAAATACTGAAATGAATGATGGCTGAATTCAGTGGTGGGCCATCAGGGCCTGCAAGGCCTTGTGTGCTGGCCTAAACAGAATCACAAAGTTATAGCTATTTTATAATTTAATACTTTTTCTTAAATACACTACATGTATCATAATTTATAAAAATATTTTTCCCATTATCTTATTTTCTCATTGCACAGCTACTGTCCTCCTCAGTTGCTCTGCTTCCAGTGCAGCTTGTTTTAAGTAGAGCTTTTATCCAATCAGATTTCACCTCTGTGTCTCTAGGTAAGAAGAGAGGCCCCAGGCCTGCAGACTCACAAGTGAATCCATGTGCAGTTTAAGTGAATGGGGGCGATATTGTTGATTGTCATAGTGTTCAACCAATCAGATCTTTAGTTTGACATGTTGGGCGTATTCTTTGACGTACCAGAGCCTGCTAGCTGGCCTACATGTACGTGATTGGTCAGTGGGCTAGCCTGACATGTTGGGCGGTGACAATCCCAATATCTGCTGCCTCTGTGGAGTGGACATTTTCAGCCCTCAAACGCATTAAAACCTATTCAAGAAATACAACTGGGGAGGCTCAACTGTCTTCACTGGTGTCCATGAATCGAGAAGGACTTCTTACTGGAACTAAAACGCACGGATGTACTGAGCAACCGTGAGATTAAACTCTTTGTTAACAAAGAAAGGAGGATGGACTTTGTCTTTAAATAGTGAACAGCAGCTCTGATAAGTTAAATGTGTTTGTTTTTACATCTGCAGTAGCTTTAATATGCTTGTTTATATATTATTATTTGTATGAAGATGGATTTTTGTTTGGTTTAATATGTGATAGGAACCATTGTTGCGTCCAATGTTGCTCTGGGGACATATTTAGCCGGTGCCAGTGTTGCCTACTTGGCAACTCTCTCGCTAAATCTGGCGACTTTCCAAACCCTCATGGCAACTTTTTTGGTCAAAAGCTACTAGTGACAAATCTAGCGACTTTTACTGGTGTTATTGGAGACTTTCCTGGTGACTCTGACGTTAAAGCACGTACGTTCTGCACTGTTGTGAACGAGCAGCGGGAACTGCCGCGAGCTGCCGTGAGTCCCTCTGCCGCCCCAAAGCACACACAGGCGCCTCGCACTGCAGTCAGAGCAGGGAGAAGACGTACTCAATCTATAGGTGTTGGCTATATTTTGACACGAAACAAATAATAACCGTAGCTGTGTTTCAGCTGCAGGACAGCAGTGAAGGCCCAGGTATAAAATGCACGGCCCGCCACTGGCTGAATTCCATTTAGCTGCTGCAGTTTCAGGGCCCTGGTATTGTGCATGCGTATTGTGCATAGTAAGCCCTATCATGGCTTACTGGGAATTGAATAGAATAGAGCCAATCTTAGGGTCATTAGTAACACCTGTGCTTCCCAACTATAAAGGTAGGGTCAAATTACATTTCTGTTCAACTAAATGTACCCATATTCTGCCACAGAAAAGGATGTGGTGGTATAAAACTAGAACAATAACTGTGATCAGTGTTCTAAAAGTGAAGCACATGCTTGAATCGTATCGGCTTCAATACAAATAAATGAGGAACAGAGCGAACATTCGAAGGACAGACGTGTAATTTGACCATACCTTGACAAGTCAAAATGTCTGCTGCGAAAGCGTTCTGTCGGAGGATGCGTAACAAATTGAAAGTGAAGTGAGGTGACACAACTAATGGTCAGGATGACACACATAAGACTTATTTCCACTGTAGTCCTTGATGTACAGAGTGTTTTTTTAAAGTCATTAGGTAACCTTGGATATCAGGACTTCCACCAGAGGACGCTGTCAGCTGCCTCGTCAGCTATAGCCAGGATCACCTGTTTTATTGCAGCTCCCCTCATCTTCATTCTCGGGATCCCATCCGTGTTGATTGGAGCAGTGGCAGCATCAACAGGTACAGCAATATAATTGAATAGCAAATGTGTAGAGAGACTATGCTAATTTATGTCACATTTTTGGTGTCAGATTGGAACACAACCGGGTACGGCTCCCCGACCCCATACGAGCGTGGCGAGGCCAGTCAGGTTCTGCCCATTGCCCTGCAGCACCTCACCCCACACTACATCTCCATCATCGGTATCGGAGCTATAGCTGCTGCAGTGATGTCATCGACAGACTCGGCTTTATTGTCCGCTGCCTCCATCTTCACATCCAATATCTATAGGAACATGCTGAGGACCATGGTAAGAGGAGACCTGAGGGGAAGATTAGACTTGTGGTTATTCCTTTTTCTACTTCAGCTTACGGTCTCCCCCCCCCCCCCTTCTGCAGGCATCAGATAGGGAGCTCCAGTGGGTGATCCGTGCCACCGTGGTGTTGGTGGGCTTAGCTGGCACCATGCTCACCTTCGTACACAACAGCATTATGTTTTTCTGGATCCTGGGATCAGGCTTAGCCTACAGCATCATGTTCCCCCAACTCGTCTGTGTCCTCTTCTTTCACATCTCCAATGGCTACGGCTCCATCACAGGCTTGTTTGTTGGAGTGTTGCTGAGAGTGCTGAGTGGCGAGCCAACAATAGGGTTGCCTGTTGTTCTTCACTTCCCTGGTTGCACACTTGAGAATGGTGTATATGTCCAGCACTCTCCTGTTCAGACTATCTGCATGTTGTCCAACATGTTTGCTACTTTGTTGTTCTCCTACCTAGCTTCACTGCTCTTCAATAGAGGACTGATTCCTGAGAGGTGGGATGTATATAACGTGAAAACCCACGATTCGTCAAAGAAAATAGAGTTAGTGAGCAATGGCACCACCAAAACAGACAAGGACGAACCTGAAGCTGATAATGAGATTGAATTAATGTTGACCACAAATCAGCAGGATTGAAAGAGAAATTATTTAATGGGATGCAAACAGGTTTTGTGCTATAGCACAAATGTGTTTTTACACAAACAAAATACTCTTGGCCACATATGGTGTAAGAATTCATCTCTTGCAACAATTTCTTGGTATTATGGCCTTAAAAAACATTTTCTACATCCCACTAGAAATAAAAAAATGTTTTAAAGGAGCTGTATTTAACATTCTGAGCATTAACATAGCAGCAAACATTGTCTATGAAAAAAATATAATGGAGTAATGTCTTCCTGAGCAGAGAATAAAGTCACTCTTCATTGATTGATTATCTGAATCAGAGTACAGTCATTTTGCACTTTCTAAGAAAAACCAGGGATGAGTCCAGTTTTACATCATGAAATAAAATAACTAAAATAACTGATTCTGTGGTGTATCTTACACATCCTTTATATGGGAATGTAAATCATCAAGTAATGTAAAGTTCAAGTTGGACCCAAGGAAAAGAAAGAGCATCACGTATTTAATAAATGTAGCGATAGATATTCTTGTATTCGTGTACTGGTAGTTCCTGGTTTGGCCTTGTTGTGGCGGTAACGCTGCAAGAAGTCGAAGTTTTGATCTCTTCTCAAGAGAACAAGGAAGCGCCACTACAACAGCAGAATGGCTGTCAACTGCATGAAGTAGTTGTCCGTTGGTTCTCCTTTCGGTTGCTAAATAAGGTGAGCAATTTATCGACCGCACGTTAAGATACCAAACCGTTAAAATCAGTAGGCATCCTGCAATTGAACAGAATGAGCGTGTAGCTAGTGTGTAGGTAGGAGACGTTGGTAACTTTGCTAGCTCGGTTAGCTCTAACGTTACCAGAGAGCCAGGTCCACGCAGGGAGCCGTTATCCGGCTAACGTTACTTTGCAACATGGGAATAGTCATACGTTGGTTCAGTGGGATGCAACGATCCCACTTCTATTCAGGGTAAACCAGTTTTCTTAATGCCTTTAACCATTTAAACACTGTGCACCTGCAGGAGGGGGTTCGAGAAGGCTGCTGCTATTAAGAGACGTTCTTCTTCTTTGATTTTTATTAGCGGTTGACATCCAAAATGTTGCATTACCGCCAACTACTGGATTCAAACTAACATCTCCACTTACTAAATGTAATAGCTCATTCCTACTCCTCCTCACTCTTCTATAAACTCTATATTTCCCAGCTGTTTGAGAGGCTCTCAACTGCTGCTGTAGAAACAGTACAGTTAATCACCAGTGCCAAAATGGAAAAAAACAAACTGTAAAACCAGTTGAGCGCCTATTTAACAAGGTCACATAAAACTAGTATTAATACGTACTTATTAATCTCAACAGCTAACTAGCTCCACTGCTGAAATGGAGGCGATGGAGAGTATGGATGTGCAAGGGGAAGCGGCGGAACCGAGCTTTACTGGACACCGACAGACTTCTGTAAAGCCCGTTTGGACTTCGCTAGAGGAAGCAGCCCAAATGAAAACAGAAGGGAATGTTTTCTACAAGGAGAAGAACATTCGCTCAGCCATTGGGCGTTATCACCGAGCTCTGCTGGTGCTCAGAGGCCTCGACTCTGATGTGATGGCGTCAGTGAAAGGGTTTGCACCCGAGATACCCGCTCTCACACCTGAACAGGAGGCTTTACTGAGAAACACACAAGTGGACTGCTACAACAACTTAGCTGGTAAATATCATCACAACGAGTCTTAATAATCATTTCAATGTGAAAATGCCTGACCAACAAACCCCTCTGCAATTCAGTGACTTCCTTTATGAGCTTTTCCATTGATTGCATTATGAGGGAAATTGCCAGCCGGGTACCGTATAGTACTATATTTATATATGTATAAATATCTCTTTCAGCCTGTTTGTTGCAGAGACAGAGTGTTGACTATTCTCGTGTGCGGGACTACAGCCTGCGGGTGCTGAAGTGGCGGCCGGGTGACGTCAAGGCGCTGTACAGGGCAGGAGTAGCCACTCTGGAGATGGGAGATGCACAGACTGCCAAACAGTACCTCACCCAGGCCTGCAGAGAGCAGCCTAATGGTAAGAGAAAGAGCCAGCACGTCAGCGTCATCCACAGCCCACTTAGGCCATCAGTGTATGTTTTCACTAATCACTTAAGATGGTTATTTATCTCAAATGTTTAATTAGTCCCTATTCTTATTTGTGAGACTTCCTTTTCTTAGTACAGTGTATTCATACTGTCATTATGTATTTATTACATTTAAATACGCTTATTGCCCTTTTTGCCAAGCGTTAGCTGAGAAGATCGATACCACTCATCTCGTTAAATATGAAGCTAAAGCCAGTTAGCTTAACTTAGCATAAAGACTGGTGAAACAGCCTTACTGTGTCTCAAAGTACAAACAAAATCCCCCGACCAGCAGCTTTAAAGCTCACTAATTCACATGTTGTATCTTGTCACTGATTAAACCAAAGATACGTTTAATGCGTCCTGTATTAAAGGTCTTTCAAATGTAATATTTGATTTCTTGCACCATTTTCCTTCAAAGGACAGTAAGTTCTGTCACAGAATTGCTGGGTGAATCATATCTATACAATAAATGCATAATCCTTGGTTAAAGGAAAGTATGTCTTTCCAAAATAAAACATCTTCCTTTTTCTGTCCCAGATGCCAATGTGAGGAAACACCTGCAGAGGGCCGAGGAGAAACTGAGTCATGATTTACAAAAAGAGAGGGCCATGTACCGAGGCATGTTTTCCCCCAGCCCGAAGAGCAACTCCGAAGAAGGCATTTACCAAACCCACAGAGCCAGTGAAGGAGTTTTAGCCAGCCAGCTCAGCCCACCAAATGAAGCCTCAAACTGAGAGAGACTCTGTTCAGCCTCAACTGATTACAAACCAACGGAAGAATGTTCACGCATCTTGACTCATGTGACCTTTTTAGGTGTGCATCAGGTGAGCATAGGTAAAGTAAGAATTGAAAATTACACAGAATACGGGGGGGGGGGCGGTCAAAATGAAACGAAAGATGTCGCCGCTGAAAATAGAAAGGAGAGGATGGGGGAAGTTAGTTTCCTAGCAACACGGATGCAAAGCTGTATTTAGTTTGGATATTTCACAAAAATGCTTTTGAAAGCTAAAGTGACATAATGCACTAAAAGTTCTGATTTTGCCTTCATCATTGCAGCTGTCTGGTCAGTACTGTGAATGCGATTTTGTGAGTTTTCAAGTAAAATATTTTTTTTAAATAAATAACATCCAGTCTCTGTCTCTTTAACAAACTCATTTGATTATATAATGTAATAAGGTAGTTCAGGCACAGTACAGGTTTAGTTATTGGTTCTTTTATTATTCGTAAGCCATGAGAAGCCACATTTTGTCTCAAATAACTCATCAATATCTTTAATCGTTCCATATTTATTTGAAAATCCTGAGCACAATATCAAGTTAAAGAGTATTTGCTTGGTTTTGGTCATTATCTGGCCAATATGATTGTACTTCAGAGGCACTGCTGCCCTTAAAAAAAGGAGGAATATCACACTCTCACAATAGCTATAATCACTGAACTAGTCACAGAGCAGCATGCAGAAGTATACAGATACACATTCATACTCATGGTTACAGGAAGGTTCTGCTTATAGATAATACGAGTTCATATTCAATATCTTTAAATTGGGCTTTAGATGTTAAATCCTTTAAAACAATATTCACACTTTGAAAAACTCCACTGAAACCCACAGTAGTAAAGAAGATTTGTAGCTCTTTGCAGCTCCTAAAATAAATGGTTCACCCCAACAGTTCTTCTTCACTGACATTTCGATGCGGGCCTTGCTGCACCCTACGGTGCTCACCTTTGCTACTGTAGGGTGCACAATCTACAATAATACATTGTCAGTGAGAGAAGAATTTTTAAATTTGATGTTTTTGTAGTTTTTCGGGAGGCTATAAAAAGTGTCTGTAAAAATATATACGAAAACATTACTAAGATGAATGCCGTGAGCCAAGAGCAAAATTAATAGCAGGTTTTACAGACTTTATGTGCCTGAGAGGAACTTCCATCATACTAGAAGGTCTAGACTAGAAGATATCTTATAGCCAGTATCATAAAACCAGTGCATCGGTCTAATCAATCATAAGTCTTTGAAGTTTTAAAATGATGGCACTTCCTTTTACATGAAATATAATACCAACCACCACCATGTAACACGTAGAAGATGCATTTACTGTGATGGTTATTTTATTGTACAAGTGTCATTTCTTGGATGGCTTCCGTTTGAGACTCAGGGACCTCATGGAGCCAAACACTCTCCTCCCCAAGTCCCTCAGTGACCGAGAGCGCTGCAGGGGCATCCGTGGAGGAGGGGACGGAGAGAAGGAAGGGGAGGAGAGCGGGGAGAGGGAATGGCAGCTGCCTTCCAGGCTCTGAGAGCGAGAGAGGTTAAAGAGGCTTGCTGTGGAGGACAGACGTTTGTCTTCCTCTGCTCTCAGCCGTCTGACGCCTTCGTGTTTGCTGAGGCCCATGCCACCTTGCCCCACATCTAATGAGGAGACCCAGTGTGCCCGCTTTGAGGGCTCCTCGGCGTGGTTACGTGACACCAGCAAGCCTTGGGACTCGCTCCTGAACAACGCCCTCCTGGAAAGCCTGAGGCTGGTGCTACGTCTCTCCCCATCTTCCTTCGCCCTCTTCTTTGAGAAGATGGGGGAGTTCTCAACTTTTGGCCTCTTGTCATTGCTGCTAGATGAGGCCTTCCCCCTTCGATGCTCCCTCCTCCAGCTTTCAACGCTGTTCCTCCTCCACCTGTAGCCATACTCGGCTCTGTCCATCTCCTCTCTTTCGCTTTCGGACTCTTTGCCCCAGATGCGTCCCTCAAAGCCCCTCCAGAGTTTGTTGGAGGTCTTCCTGGGTGTCTGGGCTGCTGATCGCTCCCTCTCCTGCTCCTCAGCCCAATCGGAGCTATAGTCCTCTCTCTTGGCGTAGCTGCTTACCGTGGATGCCCGGATCAACTTGTGGGAGGCATGCTTTCCTCTATAAAGCCCCTCCCCTTCCACCCTCTTCCACCCGCCACTTCCCCCCCCACCCTGCCGAAGGGATCCACCCCTTGGTTGGATACCGCTAGGCTCCAAAGGAGAGCTCCTCGTATCGGTGCGAGGCAGGGAGCACTGGAAGGGCGCATCCCGACGGAAAACCGAGAGCGGGGTGGCACCCAGAGGGGACGGCTGGAGAGGCCGGGGAGGTGATCGGCCCCTGGTGGTGGGGCGGGAGGCAGGGGAGGAGGCCGTGGAGGAGGGAAGATCGGATGGGGAAGGGATCTGCTGGTAGTGGCAGTGTGAGGAGTAGTGGGGTGAGGGAATATGGATGGACTGATAAGGGTGTATGGGGCTGCTAGAGTGTGAAAGAGGAGGGGTGATGCTGGACTGAGACTGAGGAGAATGGGTGACACTGAGAGACAGCTGTATTGGTCTCTGGGGATTCAGGTCGGTCAGTCTAGTATGGTCATGTGACTGATCTGACTGGGCTGTCAAGTGAGTTTTACTGTGACCCCTTACCTCGCCTGCAGTATCTGATTGGAAGCAGTCAATATCCAGCTCCACACCTTGTTCCATCAGTCCGACCACGACAGACCTAGAGAGGCCTGAGAGGCGGGAGATCTCCTCCACCATGGGGGAGTCTTCGCTTATCTTGGGACTGGAGCTGGACTCTTGGATGAAGCTACTGCGCTGAGACCTAGGAGCTGATCCAGAATTTGTGCCAAACACTGATGGTCCAGTGTCAGGTGGAGCACCGCTGCTCCAGTCTAATGAGCGACAGAAGGTAGATGATCCAAATCCAGAATTGGGTCCAGACCCTGAAGTGACCTCCAGGGAACTGCGGTGGCTCAGGCTGCTTGGACATGTTGAAATGCGAGGGCGAGCCCTAAGTGCCGGGGTGGGTGTAGCGGAGGAGAGTGATGTAGCAGAGGCCGTGGAAGCTGAAGCAAAGTCGCTCTTCAAAGCTCCACAGCTGCCATTTTTGGGATTGTCCACCGGTCCCCGGCTAGAATTTAAACCAGGAGTCAGGTTCAAGTTAAGGTTCAGGTGCAGATTTATGTTCACGTCCTCTCCGGTTGCTGAAGGAAGGTTACCCAGGTTGATAGAATTCCTAGTGGCTTTTTTCCCTGTGGTGCTCAGGCTAATTCTGGCGGAGTTACCCAGCAGTGACTTACAGGGAGTGATGCTGCGGCTCTCAAAGGCAGAAAGGGACTGCGTAGAACCGTGACTTTTGCCAGGGGTACAAAGGCCTCTGTGCCTGACTTGACCTGGGGTGGCAGCTGAAGTGAGATTGGAGGTGGAGGAAGTTACTCGACTTTGGTACTGGCGAGCCAGTCGAGAGATGTACTGCTCCAGCTGGGTGAAAGAAGCCAGGGCAGGGGGCTGGTGAGGCTGGAGAAGCAGAGTTGGATCAGCGTTGGACTCTTGTGATTCATCTATTTGGGCTCCTTCAGGGCTCGGAGAGGCTGATTGCTCCCGGCTCTGGGAGGTGAAGAGGGGACTCTGGAGGGCGACGGCATGCAGCGGGCTGGGGTAGGGGTACACTTCTTTGTTCCGACGGGACACCAGGTCTGTGCAGTAGCGAGGGTCCATTTGGGGGTTTGGATAGAGGGAAGAGGAGGTGGAGTCAAGAAGGGGGAGGAGGGAAGACATCAGGGAGTCACCGAGTCCTGAGCAGAGATCAGACAGAAAGCTCAGACCAGTCGCTTCAATGTCACTTTGGACTGTAAGAGACAAGAAGAGGAGAATTTCAAACAAAACATTTATCTATTATTCTAGATCATCATTCACTAAATGTATATATATTTATCTATTTCCAGGCTTAAGAGCTCTACTGATGTTTATAGCCAGAGCACTACCTTGAACCGCCTTCAGTTGACGTTTTTTAAACCTGCTATATTAAATGAACGGATGTACATGACACGGATCTATTCGGTGCACCAGCTCACCTGAAGCTGGTGTCCCTTCTGTGGGTTCAGCGTCTTCCAGGCTGCTCCGCAATGCAGGCTGCTGTTGAGGCACCGTACTTTCTGACCACAGGATGTCAGTGTTGTCAGCGGACAGAGGAACCTGCTCCCACAGCTTCAGGGGTCTGGCTGGTGGCACTGATCCTCCCTGAGCAGCGTCACTGGACACCGAGTAGCAAGAGTCCGAGAGAGAGCTCCCGCTCACTGAATAGAAACCTTAAAAAGAGTGAGGAAAAGTTTAGTATGTATGTATCTTATGTTGATATGTAGTGACAATAGATAACAATTGATTAGACATAATGATGTAATCCTGATGTAATATACTCCTCGTTATTTCATTTGAATTATTAGTTCTCCAAATTACAGATTGTATTTTGTACTTTGTGCTGTTACTGACTTGTTGGTTTTCCTTTTATTTATTATTTCACTACTCTTTATGTTAAATATAAATATAAAATGGTGACTAAAAAAACATCCAACAGTTTCATACAGCATGTTTGCTGTTCCATATACTCTTTGTCTATTAAGTCTTTCTTGAGAAGGGAAATTGTGTTTTCTGTAAGTGTAGTTTGGTTGTACATACTTTAAAGAGAACTAGGTAGGTAGGAAGGTCAATGAAAACCAGCTAAACAAAGACATCGCCTATAGAAACTCAAACTGCGGTCACATAAATTCCAGTAGAAAGGCGTCACAATACTGGATCCTCTGGTTGACTAACAAGTAACATGAAGGTACTGCAGTGCAAAAACACAAGCGCCGTGAAGACTTGCATTAGCTCCAAAAATATCACCAAAACTTTAATTTGTATTTAATATTTGGAAGAATGAAAAGGTTAAGCTATGAAACTAACTTCAAACCTAACATTCTGAAATAATGCCTTGCAAGTCACCCTTTGCAAGAGAGTAAAGAATCGTATAAAAGAAGGCGTGCATGAGTGCATAGCAGGGAGAGGACTGTCTGAGTTGTGTGTAGAGACACAGAGACCACAGTTACAATGAGAGTGGATTAGAGTTTGGCAAGAAAAGCTGACAGTGAGAGAGAAACAAATGAGTCGGTGCCAAGTCCCTGACTGCAAGTAAACACAAGTAAAAAAGATCCTGGTTAATGTTTAACGGGACTTCGCTTACACAAGGTGAGCAGAAATTGACTGTGTTGCAGACTGGTCAGAGCTGTGGACCAAACATTGAACCACTGAAAACAATGTGTATCCGTTTACCTGAACTAGGTCTGGAGTCGCTGTCCAGATGGACCGTACCACCCGCGTCTGGTGTTGGGGGCGAAAGCAGGTCAGAAGGGGCGTCCCAGGACAGAGTGGACCAGCGTGAGTTACTCCCCCTGCAAGACAAGGAGTGGACCGTCCCGTCCCCTGAATTACTGCCATAGTCCTCTGAGCTGCTCTGACAGGGCAATATCACTGTATCTGAGGGAGACGGAGCCTGAGGAAAACAAAACATGTGACAAGTTAGACCTGGGCAATATTGACAAAATCGAATATTCCAATATCTTTGACACACTATCTAAATAATGTGACTACGATTATTTACAAGTTCAACATAATTTTCTAAGTAAAAATCATTGGTGATATGGAGGAAAAGGCCAACCAGGTAACAACATTTACCCAATTATAAGAGTCCAGATAAATTCAGCATTCGGTCATACAGAGGCAAAATTACCCAGATGATATTTGGTCTAATTTGATATGGATGGGATCATCCAATGGGTGTAATAACAGGATTCACTCATCATACACAGTGCACGGCTTGTTTGCTTAAGTAGAGTTTCACCTCTGAGAAAGATTGTAAATTATAGCGTTCTCTAGATCTCTAGATGTTCATGCATGGTCACATACTAAGAGTAGCCCCTCATATACCGGTACCTCCCACATCCTAGAGGTTTGCAGCATCAAACATGAGCTGCTTCAGCAATCACTATTTTATCAAGTTGGCCTTGAAACACCTTCTGAAGGCAAGAAGAGTTGCTGAAAAGTGTGAAAACACTAAATTGTTACGAACAAGTTATCTTCTAGTTTATACAACACATGAAGAACACTTCATTTGGAAGTCAAAGCTGGTTTTATTTATAAAAAAACAGATTGCAGGTCGCAAACTGAATTATTTATGATACTGAAACATACTTATGCAAACGAAATGTGTTTCTTTCCACAAACAACATTGAAGAAGCATCGTTTTCACTTGTCATCGCTTGTTATTAGATCTCATCTTTAAAATTGTTGCACCATGCCTTGATACCCTATAAGGGTCACAAGACGAATAGCTCAGGAACCACTGACTTTATCTTTACCAATGTATTGTATTTTATACGTTTTTCATGTGTTGTCTTTTTTACACAATCTTAATCTGAAATGTAGCTAATAATTATGATTGTCAAATAAAAGTAGTGGAGTAAAAAGTCCAGTATTTCCCACTGAATGTAGTGGAGTAGAAGCAGAATGTAGCATCATACTACAGTACTTAAGTACAATACTTGAGTAAATGTACTCAGTTACTTTTCACCACTGACAATAAGGCCACTGCTTTAAACACACATGTAGGGATGAACATCCATGATATCATTTACCAGACGCGCACCGGTGATGTCACACCGCTTACTGGAACAGCCAGGAATAATTTGACCCCCCCCCCACACACACACACACACACCAACAAGAACACGAATCACCCGTCAAGTAAAGCAAAGTGCCTCCATTTCCTAGATTAGTAAGTGCTTGCTGGAGAAACCCCCCTCCTCCAATTATCCTCCAAATCCCCCTCCAGGACAGCAGCCAAGAGGAGCCCCTGCATTAGACTGATCGAGCCCAGACAACAGAAACACTGTGAGTGGCACTGATCAATCCTCCTCTTACTGAGGAAACAATACAGGTAGTGACTCACTGCTGGGTTGACAGGAGAGAGAGAGAGGGGGGGGGTTCAGAAGATAATGGGAGAAGACAGATGACGTAACAAAGAGCAGCCGGAGCGGCAGAAGGGGAAAGGGGGGGATGGAGTGAGGAGGGAAGGAAGGAAAAGAAGTGGGAGAAAGAGTTGAGACTTTGACCCGTCTTCGACTTATCTCCCCTCTTCGTGTGAGATTAGGAGCTTTTACTCACCACTGTCCCCCGTTTTTTAAAATTTCCCAGTGAATCTAAAGTGAGTCGAGGCTGAGTGGGTGACCAAAAAAAAAAAAAAAGAAGATATAGAGGGACCAAAAACAGAGAGAAATAAGAGAGTGACTCACTGAGTGAGGGCGGAGAAGGGAGGGTGAGTTTGGGAGGGGGCGAGCGGTTGCCGGGTGAGAGAGAAGGGCATCTTGAAGGACCCCCACCTCCCCCACACTCCCCATGACAAATAATACCCCCCCCCCCACTTCTGTAATATACTTCGAGCCAGCCGCCCCGTGCTCACCATAGCTACAGCTGCTCGCTCTCTAACTCTCGCTCGCTTCTCCTCCCACACAGAACCACAACAGCACAACAGGCCCGGCGAAATATTTAACTCAGCCTGAACACACACAATCCACAATCCAGTCTCGCTGAGACTGTGAACTGTTCTGCCATAAAGTCCCACTCACGAATTCTTCTTCCTGCCATAAAAGAACATGTTTATCTGCACTTGGAAGAGCCTCAGCTGTTTTCCCTTCACTTCTGTTGAATGTGTGTGTGTATATATATATATATATATATATATATATATATATATATATATATATATATATATATCTGTCCTTCATCTCCTCCATATTATCCCCCAACAATATAATGCGTTGCACATGACAGGATATAATGTTACACAGAGACCAGTGTATGATCAAATCATAGGAGGCAAGTGGATGGGGGTCTGCTCAGAGCTCTGTAACATGATCTGCCTCCATGTGAGGGAGCAGCTCAGTCCCCCTGGAACAATGTGAAGGAAATGCATGGGTCGATAGGAAAATAATGCTACAGTGATGGCAGCTGCACAAGCAACACACCTCCTCTTAATAAGTGCATTATGTCATTACAGCGAGACAAATGGCAGCGGTTGCCATGTTGAGGCAGAATAATTTGGTCAAACAGGAGCGGGCGTTTGGCGAGAAGTACGCGCTTGTTCTACGCGGCGCTGTGTTTATCGTTTCATGCATTATAAATGTGGTATTGAAATGTAAAAGACAGCCCACGCTGTGCACACCTTCATCTTCACCAGCTGAGTGGAGTGATATGCGCTGCAGCTTTCCTGAAACGTTCAGGTGACTCTTTCATTGCACATAAAAGTATCAGCTTTGCTGAGGTTTTTTTTTTTTTGGTGAGCTCAGAAAGATCCCCGAAGGCAAGAACCAAGAAACAAAAGCTGTCTCACTCCACAAGACAGGGTAATGGCTCTCCATGTAAGATGATGCTTTCCAATACCAAACCTAATTTCAAGACAGGCTGCCCTCAGTAATAGCGAATACAGCACTGCAGATGGTGTAGAGACATGTACACATACTGTGTATTATGGCTGCAACGAACTATTATCTCTTTAAATCGATTCATCTGCTGATTTTCTCGATCATTGAAAAGTAATTTGGTCTATAAAACAGCAGATAACTTTAATTTGATGATGAAGGCAATGTCATCGAATGCTTGGTTTTGATCAACCAACAGCCCAAAACATTATTCAATATGAAATACTGTTAAGACAAGAAAAGATAACTCGTTTTCACATGTGGGAGGCAGAAACCAATGGATTTGTGGTATTTTTTGCTTTAAAAAAAATTAACAGAACAGTTGCTGATTAATTTTCTGCCTATCCCTATTTCCCCCACTCCTGTGCGCTCTGTGCTTTCTTCAGCGAGGAGAATTTAGTTTTTGAACACTGAACATTCAACGGCAACAATCAGTGTTTGAACAACTCGGCCTTGACACCCATTCTGAAGGCAAGAAGAGTTGCTGAAAAGTGTGAAAAGATTAAAATGTTACAAACAAGTTCTCTTCTAATTTATAAAATACATGTTGAATACTTCATTGGAAATCATAGCTGGGTCTATTTATAAAAAAAATGATTGCAACCCCAAAACTGAATAATTCATGATAAAGAAATCAAATGGGTTTTCTTTCCACAAACAATGTTGAAGATGCATTTCTGGGGGGGTGTTATTGCTTCTTTCAAAAACCTGCGTGTGTCACAAACACCAGAACACATCACATGGTTGAAAAGATGTCATTTTAAATTACATTTGTTTTTCCATCACAGATGACACTAACCCATAATCCCGATTTGCACAGTGATAACTCCTACTCTCTCTCTACTAGTGAGAGAAAGAGTGAATCACATTTCAAGAGTTTAATTCCAAAGCAGACAAAAAACAAAGTGGGTTTTAAAGTAGAGCGCATTATGTAGTGAGTCATTCAATCCTCAGTTATAGTTCTATTCTAATAGTTCTATTTTTAAAAGCAGAACAACTTGTATTTGTCAAAGCAGTAAGTAATGAAACCCAAAGCATGACTTTTGCACCTTTATGGTAGTAATAAACATCTACTCCCTCGTCTTTGTTCTCTCTCCAGCTGCTGTCTAAACTAGGTGTGCTCACTTTTGACACAACGAAGAACAACTATTTGTTTCCATTCATGCAAATGTTGCGTTTGAGTTGGCGGAGGTCGACCCGGCCAGAGGGCAGAGGGCCGAGGGCCAGCCTGCTCTGCTACACTGGAAGCTCCCTTCAGAGGTGAGAATGAGCAATGCTGCTCGGCCTCTCTGCAGGATATCTCAGCACCACGGGGGGGGGGGGACTACAGAGAAGATGTTAGGAGGTGGGCGGCGAGGAAGGCAGCACATTATGAGCCACACTTCCATGCAGATACCCTCAGATGGGACTGACATTTCTGTTGCTTGCACTGATAAAAAACTGATAATTATTATTATTATCTTCCTCCCTTCAGTGCTATGCTATAATATCATTTTGTCAAATAAATACAATTTCTGCAAAAAAAGGTGACTTCGGCTGTGGCCTGGTTTAGACAGAACATGCATTAATGCGCTGACTAATACGGCTCATTAGTATCAGGCACACATATTCACAGTGTAACAACACTGTGTGCAAAGTGAAGTGGATGAAGGGTCTGTTACTTTCTCAGAATAACAATAGAAGTGTTATTAATGCGGCACCAGCAGATTTAAGTCATGTTACTGGTTTGGAAATGATCCGGAGATTAATCCATGACGGGCTGACGAACACGCACAGCAGTGCAACCTCTGTACAATGCAGTGAATTAGGTGCAAAGCAAAAAGTAAGGCAATTATTTCTTGATGACATTTTAAAGAGGAATTTCACGGCTGGAAAGAGGATCATTAAAAAAGGTTGTCGATGTGGTGGTGAGGTGCAATTATTGTTGCTCCCTTTGGTTAAAATAAACGAAGGAGGGGGGAGGGGGGGGATGTGCTTCCATCACAGTTTACTAGTGCCCAAGGTGACGGCTTCAAATTGCTCGTCTTGTCCAACTAACAGTCTAAAACCAATACATATTCAGTTTACTATAAAAAAAAGAGACAAAACAGCAGCACATCCTCACATGTAAGAAGTTACGACGGAGCTTCTATCAATCTTGCATGAAAAAATTAGTTGAAAGAATAATTCCTTTTCAAAATAGTTGCTGTCCGTCCTCTAATTGACTAATCAACAAATTATTCAGCTCCATAGGTTCAATATGTTCCTGCCAACGCAAGATGCAATAAACTACTAATAAAAACGTGTTGGGTGCACTCGCATTCACATTTATCCTCTCATTTCCAACAGATTTGACATCACTTCACAGGTTCAAATATAGTTCATGTTCACAAGTAATGGACCAGACCACCAACAGCCTCAGTATCCAGGCCTCCAGCATGACCTGCTCACATCCTGTCCTCCTGTATTACATGTCAACCCACATTCATCTCATTCTCAACACAAAAAGACCTGCGTATGCATTTCAGGGAAAGGTCTGGAACTGGGTTAATTTGTCTGTGGGTGTGTTTGAAGATCACACATCAAGACCTTTCGGATTGAAGGATCTACTGGAGCATTGAAGATTTCAAAAACTGCACTTTTTGCTCAGGACAACATGACAGCCATCTCCCTTCATATTGTGATTCGAGTGATTTGAATGCAAACTGGGTGCCACAGTGACCTTTACAGCTGATGAGTATTACCAGTCAGAGCCAAAAAAAACTGCAGCAGTGCCTGGTGGCTGGCTTGTTAATACCTGCAGCTGATTTTAGCGCCTGTATCCCACCACATCCTCCTCTCTAACCTTGAGGCAGGGCACAGAGCCAGCCAGACTGAGCTGGTCCTTGTACCCTGACCTCATTGACATTTGCGCCATGTGACGGTCACATCCTGCTGCTGTGTAAAATGACCAGGCTGCATGCACGGATGGCCCCTGGCACCATCTCAATCAGATGGGTGCTCAGCCGTCAGCACAGTCGTGCGCCGCCGGGCAGCGATGAAATCTGTCTACTGAGCCGCAGAGGGACCGGCTTGTTGGCAGATCACCGTCATCCCCGCATCCATATTTAATAATCTCGTCATGTAGAGCTCCGTGACAGACGCACTGACTGACCTGTTGCCTGCGGGATGTCGCAGAGCCATGCTCGGCTTCCGAGGCGGCGCTCTCCGGGGTTCCGCTCGCCTCCTCCGCCCGTGGCTCTTCGGCGTTGGCGGTAGCGGAGGCTCGGTCATCCAGAGCGGTGTCCACCATCTCCAGGTGTTTGCACCTGAGCAGCTCCAGCTCCAGCACCCCGGCAAGCGTCGCTTTGAGGCGCTCTCCGATGCGGACGCGCTCGGTGCCCGACCAGAGCGAGTTCAGGCAGCCGCGGCTGCCGGCCATCCTCGTCGGGGGTGCCGGGCAGGCGGAACCGGGGCGCACCGCTGACCGCCGCTCAGTCGCCGTGCAATTGATGAGAGGACTGAGTGGGCTATGGTGCAGCTCCGGGTTGAGCATCACAAGTCCGGACGAGCGATTGCAACATAGTAGCCGCTTGAATTAACGCGATACGCAAAATGTAATCACCATCTCTAACGTGCCATGCAGCCTACAGCTTCAGGCAGCCTGCTGACTGGCACAAGACCAGTATTAATAAATCCACCGGTACACTGACGGAACATCAACGAGCCGTGCCTTCATTTCCTGTTGACACGATCCTTTCTTAATGTCACTTAATAGCCTCCCGGTCCAGTGGAGTTACCATGGCGCGGTGCTCCTGAACGCGGCGTCCCCACTGAGACAATGCAACAGACTGACGAGGGGTGACAACGATGCTTGTGGGAGCAGGCAGCGGGGAGGAGGAGCCGCTGCACCAGAGCTGCGCACGGATTGGACAGGGAAGTTTTTCGAATGGATCCACGCTTGTCCTACTCAGACTTCCTCAAAGCAGGATACCCAAAGGACACATACTCACATTCCAGTGGTGTTCCCATGAAGGTTGTGAGTTAACAAAGTGACCTCATCATGTTCTGGGGTATTGTCATTTTGCACATGATATGTGTAAACATGCACGCTTCAGTATCCCCCAAGGGCCCCACAACTTAAACCAAACAACTTTGGTCTGGGAATGCACCTTTTTCAAGACATTTTGAAAATAATAGAATTATAAATAGCTTCAGTTTCAGGGTCATGGTATTGTGTACGCTCTCTCACTGGGACACTTGAATGTGTCGTCGGTGTTATTAGTAAGCACTGCACTTTTTCATAATTGCCTGTGATGGAGTTAAGGTGTCTGCTGTGAAGAAATGCCTATTTGCAGCACTGATTCAATATAATTGTTTCCGTTATCATGTGGCCCTGTCTTTTTAAATGTAGTTTTAGAACATTATTATTTTAGTTTATGTTGTGTTCAAATGGTGTATAATCCTAAATAAAGCTCTGTTTAATCAAATTACCACAAACTAATTGCCTAACAGCATATGTTTGCCTGGAGCCTTCTAAAATGTAAGAAGACTCAAAAGTAATGGAAATTATTAATATCATTATTATCATTAAATGTGTTGTCTACTCTTTGTTTTATTTCTGCTACTTTGGTAAATACAAACTTGATGGCAAATGCATTTATATTATTTCCGTTGATGAATATCAAAATGTCAAAGTCCACAAAAAAACCGCAAAAGCACAATTTTCAATTTGAAAAAAGATCAGCCAATCATGTATCTGTATTCTGAATGTGACAGGTGCAGTGCACTTTGCTCTAGTGCCACCTTTCAACCAGCAGAGGGTGATCTTCATCCACAACAGAGCCTCCGTCCATGGTAATGTTACTACATTTTTTTTTATATTGAATTAAACTGAATTAAACTATATGTCCATTTACTTACCACATTATATCCTTAAACAGACAGCAGACACTGCCTTAATACATGTAGCTTGCCTCATTCATTCCTTTAAAAACAAATCAGTTGACAAAACTATATATCACATGATCTTCATCAGCATATAGAGTTTGCCCATCAGAGGAAGAAGATGTACTCAGATATTTTACTGAAGTAAATACATGGTATAAATACTCAGTTACAAGTTAAAGTGATGATTCAAAGTTTTACTTAAGTAAAAGCACAAAAGTATTAGCCTCAAAATACCAAATACCAATCAAAGTACCAAATTAAAAGTATCATCATGCAGAATGACCCATTTTAGAATAATTTATTTCAAGTTATTGGATTTTAAATGATAGATGCATTAGCTATTTTTGAAGCTGGTAAAAGTGGAGCTAATTTAAATTATTCTAAATACGTTATCTGCTGGGCTGTGTGTTCATTTCACCAAGTAGTCAATAAAGTGTTATCTTCTTTACAATATTACATCAAAACAATTTTGTTGATTATAATTAGTATTATTAATCTGAACCTGCAAAGTAGTTGAGTTGAGTGAAAAGTACAATATTTCCCTGTGAAATGTAGTGGAGTAGTATAAAGTGGAAGACAATGGAAATTAAAGTATACTATCTAAAAAAGGTATAGTATAGCATAGTAAGTAGATATTATGTTAGTAACTTTCCACCATTGTCCACTGATCAGACTTCAAGTTCTGCTTCGGAGGAAATAGAGAATAACAATGGGGAGTCAATAAATAGATAGTAGATCAGAAAAACAAGAACTGGAAGATATTTACATCTTATTAGAGTTTAGAGATTCTGCATCAGAATTGAAACCTCCACATCAACACTCCAGTCAGTGTTGCGATTGATTATGATCATTCAGAGCGTAACTGTTATGTGGCTATCAGACAGTGAGGTCAAAGGTGAGAGCAATCTCATGAGTGGCATGCAGGTTCCTCTGGGGTCCCCGTGTGTCTGCATCATTAATGTCATGTGGTGTTTATGCTCCTCACATGTTGGGCGGCCCTCATTACGCTCCCTGCTTCATGTTTGTAAACCTCGGTGTGCCTGTGTACTTGACAGCAGCACCCAAAATCACCAGTAGATGTGAGAATGCCCAGTTAGATAACCAGTGCGTGTGAATCTGCAGCCGCACACACTGCCCACCAGGACGAGGAGTGTGCCTTTGATTGTGTGTGTCACATTTCGACTCCTCCCTGCCTCCGTCCCCTATAAAACACCAGTGGTCTCAGCAGCATAGTGGGGTTTGCTGACTTCCACCCGAGGGGACTTTACCGTCAGCCCGGGCAAGACCACCGTACCGCCTCCATCACCGCTGGTCTCTGCAAACCGCCCTAAGCAACAAACAAACATGGCTCCTTTTGAGAAATCCATGGAGATGATGCCCTTTAAGCAAAGGAAATGCCTCGGTAAGTCACATTTGTTACTTGCTTTTGAACATTGAACTCACAATGTATGGATGCTGCATAAAACACTCCACTCTGTTTCTTTTTAGAAACGAGAAAAGATGAAGTGTGCACCATTCGGACTAAATTCCCCAACAAACTGCCGGTAAGTTGGTTTTCCATACAAACATAATGCATTTAATCATCAGTTTCACACTTTAAATTGCATGTGATGGCACCACCAGCTGACCCCAGATATGCGTTTGTGTTCAGGTTATAGTTGAACGTTACATCCGTGAAAAGACTCTCCCTTTGTTGGACAAAACAAAGTTCCTGGTTCCCTTCGAGCTCACCTTGGGTCAGTTCCTCTGTCTGCTCAGGTAAATGATTTGTGACTCTGTGTGCTCGTGGAACCAGCAGACTTTCTCAAGGCTCCCACTCACTTCTCAAACAACTTGTTTTTGAGTTTTCTAGCCTTTTTCTCCTCAATCCAACCCTCCCTTCTCTCCACTTTCTCCCCCAAGCTGTCAGATTTGCCATTGTTCTCCGCATGCCTCCCTCATACTCTCTCCCCCTTTGTCCTAAAAATATGTTGTTTTCCATCCTTCGTCCACCTCCAACTGTCTCTCTATTTCTTCCAGGAATAAGATTTCATTGGAATCCACCCAGGCCCTGTTCCTCCTGGTGGCAGAGAAGAGCATGTCCTGCATGTCCTCCAGCATGGGGGAGGTTTATTCCCGCCACAGCGACACTGACGGCTTCCTCTACATCACCTACGCCTCGCAGGAGGTGTTCGGAGCACCTCAACCAGCAGCCAGGCCGCAATGCTGAGCGTGAAGCAGATAAAATGAACTGAACCAACGGAAGTGACAACTAGCAACCACACTGGAGGAGAAGAAAAGAAACTAAGCAGCCACAGACTGCATTTCAGCCTACCTCATGAAACTTTCTGGACTTTCAGACACAGCAAATCTCTATTTCTGCATGCTCCTCAGCTCGCTAAAACCAGACTGGAGTGGACAAGACTCACCCTGATAATTTGTTGGAGACAGATTGATTGTTTGATTGGCAAATCAATACAGATGCAACAGTTGTAATCATTCTTTTGTGAAGTTTTTCTGTCTGTTTTATGTCTTTACTGGGTAAAAAATGTAAATATTTGCTCTATAAATACATCAGAAACATTGAGCTTCAATGCAAACAAACCTGTTGTAGCGTTGCTGTAATGCCAGTTCAGTGTAAAACCACCACCACCCTCTCCACTCTACACAAACAGGGTCAACGTCTTGCTGGTAATCAGACTCCTTTTCAGCACTTATCTCCCCTTCCTCCTCTCCTTTCGTTGATTGCCTCTTCATCCTCGTCTTTCCTTAAAAATGTGAAACTGTGCTGCGGACTCTTGAGGCACTCTTTGAAAACATGGATGTCAATTGAATGCTGCTCTGTTTTCAGCTGTCAGCATTTCAAAAAATAAATCCTTGTCCTTTCAATTGACTGACTTTGTGTGATATTTATGTTTACTTTATAAACGGTGTTGTGTTCAAACTTTATGTGCTGCTTTAGAAAGACAGAAATGTTCACTTTTCAGGTTTTTAGTTCATTGCACAGAGCTTGAATGGGCTACACATGCTGTCAAACCACAGAGACACAGCTTAATCCCTCTTGTTAAATGAAAGCATCAAAAATAGACAATGTTTTATAAGGCTTTATAAGGTTAAACTTGTACTCAGATTGTACTGTACACACACATGCAGGTGCCTCATTCCTCACCTGCCTCTGAGAAGCAGCACTCCCTCCACACGACTGTGTTGTATAAGCCCGGCCCACTCAACTATCTGCAGGGGTCAGTGTGTCAGAGGGCCGACGGGACTATTTTTAGAGGTAGAAGTCACAAATGTGACTCAAAACAAGAGAAAGAGGCGGGGGGGAGTGACGGGAATACAAATGGAAAACAAAGAAACTTGGGGAAAAGCCACTCTCCATAAACATGTGGAAGAAAAGGAGGGGAAAAGAGGATAGCAGTGACCGAACAGAGGACGACAGGAAAAAGGAAACCCTGCATAGGAGAGATATACAGTGGGGGAGTGGGACAGCTATCCAAACACACAGGGACGTACAGTCACTTCACACCACCGTGGGCATTCAAGCAGCTCTCTGTCAATATATTATCATACCAGAACAAGAGCAACCCTGAAGCTACTGCAAGCTGTGAATTATCTAATGGTGTCAGTACTACTGCTCATCAAACCAGACCGCGGTGGTTTTAGGTTTTACAAACAGCAGAAGTGACCATTAGAAATGATACAGCACAAGATTTTTGGAAACCTTGAAATACGCTGTAAATATAGATCATGTAGTCTCAAATATGATTTTACAATTAATTATTAATTATCTTAATTATAATTTTGACTGTACTTCAATGCATCAGTTTATTTTTTCTGTTTGTCTCAGTCGAGACGCCAAACCATAGATATTTCAACCACTTGTAAGTTTACGTTAACTACAGCAAGCCACAGTAATGCTGGATAGCATTAGACAACAATTTAGTCAACAGTAACAAACACTCAGACATTTACAACATCTGACAGAAACCAAAACATGTATTTAATGTACGGCATAAATTCAGTCAGTCTCTTCTCTGAATTGCAAGAAAAGTCTGTTTCTAAAACATTTTATTTGGTTAATATAGATATAAGAACATTTTTTAAGATTTTGACTCTACTTTGCATCTGTTTTTACATCTTTATGGTATATTTATTGCTGTTACTTGATAAATGTTATCCGTCTGATCACACCTCTATCATGATCCTTAACTACGCTCTTCATAGACGTCTTTACATGTTTTTCAACCGTCCTAAACGACACAACTATACATTGTGTTGGAATTGGCTCTAATCTGAGTCTATCCAAACACAATACCTGTAATAACTTATCAAGACGCAAGAGAGCGCCTCTGGACTTTGTCAAAACTGAATAACAGCTGGAGAACATGTGTTTCTGATTCTGACTGATAATCCAGTGAGTCAGTGAGCATTTTTCCCCCCTCGAGGGCTGAGTGTGCTGATGAGGGAGAGACGCATGACGGTGAGTGCAACGTGAAAATGAAACATTACATTGTGTTTTTTAGAGGATCGGTGCTCTCGTCACAAAAATTGGAAAACAACCAGTTGGATGTTTCGAAGTTGAGGCTAAAAGACGTACAACAAGTTACAGATGTGGAAAAATGTAAACCGACAATAAAGATATAGTGTGGGAGTGTTTATATAATCTTTGGCCTTGCATTAATAACCTGGATGCTGCTCCCTAGAGCAACACTGTTCCTTCAAATCTACCATCAACCATGATATACATTTCACTTTCTGATACCTACATCTTATTTGAATTATGCAACATACCTCAGAGCAGATTCATACTGGCTAAAGTTACACAACTGAGCAGGTTAACAATTGGAACGTTAAGGGAAATTATAAGCAGTCAGTTTCGTCTTTGCTCAGACTCTCAATATGACTTTAATAAAGCTACCGCTTCCTGTCTTTCTGTTTATCATTTGTGCTCATCTGCTTGAGCCTGGAATGAATTTCTAGCTCTCTCAATAGTCTCCATGTGTCCTGAAAAATTCTCCAGAGAAAGTCCCAAGTGTCTGCCTGGTTTCAATATGCGCTCAAAAATATGCAGAGGCCACTTGTATCGTGGGGCAAATGACCTTATATGTCCTGTGGCGGTGCCGTCAATGACTCTTTCTGTCCTACAGAGGGCAGTACACCACATTGGAACTATCAAAATGAGAGCATTTCAAAATAAAACTCGGTGTTGATGACCTCTGGGTGACACAGTCCTTGACTTGACCCTAAATGACACATTAAAGCCACACAACCAGTATTTTCCCAATGTTAACCAGCGTCTCTTCCAGTGAGGCTTTCTTCTGCGAGTCAAACATCTGATGAACTCCAATCAATGTTGTATATCAATAAAAATCCACATTACCACGAGTCAGATGGTACAGTAATCCTTTTTATTTATCTGGCAAAATAATAAAAAGGGAAGCATTTGGAAAGAGTCAACGTTAACAGTCAGGAAATACAAAAATATAGATAAAACAATTATAACAGCTGTTTTGATTTATTTCCTCTTTCACTCTCCAAATGGAAAAAAAAAAAAAATTCTATATTTCTTTGGATCAACATATAATAATATGGACTGAATGCTTAGAAGACATCTTTTATACAGGATGCACAAATCCACGTTCAGCCCCATCATGCAAACTTTATCTACCCATCAGTTCTCGATCTTTTCACGATCTTGTCTTTTCATCAGTTTGCAACCCCCCCCCCCCATTGATTTCTAACATATACCTAAATACTATCCCCTAATGCACAAAGATGGACCTGCCCTCCCTTGCACCTCCCCCCCTGATCCCCTCCAGTCTCTCTCTGGCGAAAAAGATCACAGTGATACCTCCTCGTGGTGTGTCAGGAAGCCTGGAGACTCACTTTGATGGAGGACGATGCTGTTCATGCTTGTGGTTGGGACTTTTCTTCTGGAGAGTCCTGAACACGATGCAAAGCGTTGACATGGCTGGTCTCTGGGCCGCCCCCCTCCCGTCTCCTCCTCTAGTCCTCCATGGCTATCTCGCGTTTGGACGGGGGGATCAGGTGTCCAGGGAGCGTGGGCGGCAGCTCGTGGCCCTCCAGCTTCACTTTGATCAGGTGGTTGGCCAGGGCGAACTCGTCGTCATCGAGGAGGCCATCTTTATCCACGTCTGCCAGCTTCCAGATCTTTCCCAGGACCGTGTTGGGCAGCTTGGACTTCAGCATCTCCTTCTTGGCTGCGGCGCCGGACACTTTGCCGTTGATGGGAGAGAGGGTATAGAAGATCTCATCGTATGTGGGCTTATCGCGACCCACCACCCACTCCAGCTCATCGATGCCTTCGCTGGCACCCTCTCCATAGCCGTGACCAAAGGGTCCATTCATGGTTCCCTCAAAAGCTCCACCCTTGACAGACTGGCTGGGCATGGCGGCCTCTTCCTGGCGCACCAAGGACATGAGACGGGCGATGTCGTTGGCCAGCATGTCCTCCACAGCCTCCAGCAGCTTGGGCTTCAGCACTGCGAACTTAGAGAAGTCCTGGCCGTTCAGTTGATCCTGAAAGGACGGGGGACGGGGGGGTTGAGAGAAAACAGGAATTGGTGATAGAAATAGATCAGTCTTCAATGGCTACCAATGGGTGCAGCATACAAGAAGCAGGATTTCCTGACAAACCAGGAAAAATAAATCTCATCCCCGTCCTGGCCCATCCTGGAGGGCAAGGGCAGGAAAGAAGGGCAAAGATGTGAAGAGAGTAAAGGTCGGAAGGTCATTCTACTCTGAACCCTTAGCTTCTAACACACTCTATGTAGCACGGCAGATGTTTTTTCATCAAATATGTAACACTGACCAACGTATCCTCATCCAACGGTTCGTATGATACTCTACTAAAATGTACTCCTCATTTTGTGTGCCTTTTCCTACAAAAGCCAACAACAAGTGTCAACTTGCGTACAGTCTTTTCAAAATAAACGTTTGCCTTTACAGGAAACTCGGTTAGAATTAGGCAAAAAACTACTTGGTTATGTTTAGGAATAGATTGTGAAATACTTAGTTAGGTTTAGGCAACAAAACCACTTAGTTAAGTTTAAGAAAAGATGGTCGTTTGGGTTAATATACCCATGGAAGTGCTGTTACTAAGTACGAAAGTTACATGACACAATCATCAACGTTGACTTCTTGTTTCGCGCTGGAAATGAACAGCAGTCTCCTCTCTGTTTGTTGGACCCATCCACCTCTCCTACCATCTGCCCTGTGTGAGATTTACTGGCTTTTATTCTTCCTCATTCATGAATTCGTGGATAACATACGAATTATGTATCTATTATAGCGAATTTGGTTTTTCGTCGCTTTTCCTACGAATGCGGGATGAGAGCAGCGTGCACTGAATGGTACATCACAGTCTGCTGTGTAGGTGGCTGGATTCATCTTTCTTTTTTTTTTTATCATACCTGCATCTTGGCCAAGTTGGGGAAATCTCCAGGTGAGATCTGGTGCTCCTTCTCAATCTTATGGTAGATCTCTCCCAGGTTGGCTATCAGCTCCTTCTTCTTGGAGTCCTTCCCAAACACAGCCGGCATGTCTTTTTTCAGAGAGCTGATAATGTAGGCCTGAACCTAAACACCATGATGGAAACAGAACAGACATACTTTAGGGTCTTGGGGGGAATTTACAATATTACAATATGCATATAGACGTGTAGCAGAAGTAACAAATAATCCCTCTTCCCTTCTGGTTTATCAAAATGCTCAAACCTTCAAACATAAGATTGCGCTCACTTCTCCCTTTGGTTAGTTAAGAAACTAAACACTAACAAAGTTGCATAAAACAGGACTTGTTTTTGTGTAATCCCTTGTGTAACATCTTGTGGTTTTTAGCCACTCTAGCAGCACGAAACTCGAGAAACGGCGATGTCTGTGTGTCGGTCCACCACATTGATTCTGACCCGAACTGTTGGCTGAATTAACATGAAATTAGCTAAAAGCACCGCTGTGGCTAACGGAGCCACTAGCATGGCTGTAAACGCTTTATGCGTTCCTGTACCCATACTATCATACTATTTAGTATGCCAGAAAAACTATGCCCTATACAAAGTTTTTCAAATTTAGTATGCCAGAAATAGCAGGATGTTCTACTGCAGCCGTTACTGTTAGCCATTATGTTTTTTCTGTCTATATTGACCCACAATCCTCTGCTTAGCAAAAGATGTGTCACATCCACCAAACCGACGAGAGAGCACAGACAGCCTGATGACAGCTCACTGACAGATATCACATATATTGGATATATGAGCAAGAGGGTCAAAGCTCAAGGCGCAGTGTAATGACAAAGTAGTATGTCCCAATTGTATACATACTGCATGCAACAGTACGTTTTGTGCACTACGTATTAAAATATAAAGTATTGGACCATATCCGTGGTGTCGTTAGTACGGACCTTGGCGAGGCGGGCTCGTTTGATGAGGTCGTTGAGTTTGCGTAGAGCTGCGTTACGCGGCAACGTCTGGATGTCCAGGAACAGGTCCTGCTCCTCCGCTTCAAACAACTTCCTGTTGTCTGGGACCAACAGGGGCTGAGCCCAGAACGACCCAATGTACACGCGTACCACCTGGAGAAAAGTTAACATCCATTAATCTGTTCCGTAGGTTACATTTAACTGCCCCCACACCCACACAAGAGGATGTGTGGCAATGCAATACAGGACTGTGTGGCCGACAGTGAAGCAATTTTGAAAACGTACGTGTTCTCTGCTTCCCAGCTCGTAGAGAGGCTTCACAATACAACACACTCTCAAAGTCAATGAATAATTCTCAACACGATCCAAAGGTTTCTCTTGGATGGGTTTATGAATATGGCCCTGGATCAAACATTAACTAAACAGTAAAAATCATAAGACAAGCTGGATCAGCTGATATCAGGAAGCACCCGTTCTTTTTTTACAATGACAAACTGAGAATATCAGCTGGAACCATCTTAAAGTATGTCACTTTTCAATTACTGTTTGGAAAGGTCATGTGACCTCTGTCCAGAGGAGCCATTAGCCAAATTTCCCCTCAATATAGTCCCAGATCCGGAAGAGATTAAACTTTGTCCATTTTAAAATAAACCTGTGGATCACAAAAGCTAAAATGTAAGAAGTAAATGCGTTTTCTTTACCTCAGGCGTGTTGATGATTTTTCCTAAAGACCACATCAGTGCTCCGTAGACCCTCATCAGCTGCTGGGTGCTGATCTGGTCCGCCTTGTTCAGCACCACGCGCATCTTGTCCTCGTGGTTCTTCAGCGCCCGGATGACCTCGGAGAACTCGTCCGAGATGTCCAGCTTGTGGGCGTCGAACAGGAGGATGATGCGGTCCACGCGCTCTGCAAACCACTCCAGCACTGCGGCGAAGTCGTAACCTGGAGAGAGCGTAAGAAGAGGAGAGCAGCCGGTTAAAGACGGGATCTGCACAGAGACCGTTGTGAACCCTTATGACAACCACATTCACTGGATTGTCAGAATAACATTACATTTAGTATGTATTGTGTACTATATGACATTAGTTTAAAAAAAGAAACATTGCATTTCTGCAACACATGGTGAGTGAGGAATGTAGTATTTGGATTTAGCGTGCTGTATCATGTCACTCTTTTTTTCTTTGTTGCCTGAAATATTTGGCTGTTATTCTGAGTAGTAGAAGATTTTCTGAAGCCAACACTTCAATGGAATTTTTTTTTTATTGTGTCCAAGACACATTCAAAACTTGCAACAACCATTCAGGTTGGAGAAATACAACCTGACAAAGAGCTCAACGGCTCCAATCGGTCAATAAATTGTGTGTTTCACGTTCATATTCCACTAATGTTTAGATAAGAACTTTCAAGAGACAGGACCTTTTTCTCCCTGGTTACATATTAACTAGCATTACTGAGACAGCAGGAAGGTAAAGACAGTTTGAAGTCCATTTAGTAAATCTCACTTTTCAATCTACAGCATGTATTAGGAATGAAATGCCCTCTTATTATTATTATTATTATTATTATTATTATTATTATT
>NC_136537.1:15571074-15691074 GCF_910591455.1 Pholis gunnellus
CACCACCAGGGTTTTCTAATCATCAATTAGTCTTCTAAGGCGATTAGAACACTGGAGTGATAGTTGCTGGAAATGGGCCTCTATACACCTATGTAGATATTTCATTAAAAACCAGACGATTCCACCTAGAATAGTCATTAACCACATTAACAATGTATAGAGTGTATTTCTGATTAATTTAATGTTATCTTCATTGAAAGAAACAGTGCTTTTCTTTGAGAAATAAGGACATTTCTAAGTGACCCCAAACTTTTGAACGGTAGTGTACGTTATGGCCACAAGTTCTAAAAGTTTCAAATGAGCTTCTGAGAAATCTTTTTTTCTTCTTCTTCCAGCTGAACATGCTGAACGCCGTTAAACGTGTCCGTGTCGAGTCATCAGCAACGATTATGGGAAAGACGCCAACAAGTTCTGCAAAATCACAGTTTCGTAATAGTTTTTGGCACTTTGTGGATCAGAGGAACAAGCTCTGAGCTACACTTCCATGCTGACCTCCTCAAAAATGAATCCATAATAAAAGCATTATGCAATCACAAATTCATTGTGTTTGAATATAAAGCTGGCTGTACACACACACACACACACACACACACACACACACACACACACGTGTTTATATATGATACAGTGAGTACAGTATGTGTTGGTAGTACAGTATTGTATCTGTGTTTATGTAGAAACAGTTAAGAGGATAACGGTGTGTGTGTGTGTGTGTGTGTGTGTGTGAGAGAGGGAGTTAGTGGCCTGTGTGTCTTCCTGTTCCGTTCTCCAGAGTATAAGTAAGTATGTATAGAAACACAACTGAGGAATCTCGGATATCGTCTGCTCCTCTTTTTGGACAGAGTCCCCTCCTCGACCTCGTCTTTTCATTCATAAAGACACTTTTTTTCAGTTTCTTATCAGCACTAATTTCTGCTTGTATGTTTACAGTCGCATGTTTGGCCTCTACACTGCTTTGCCAACGATCCGTACTCTTCCCGTCTCTCATCTGCTTCTCATTATCAGTTCATCCGTCAACTACTTTCTCTATTAACTGATTCATTGTTTCGTCTAAGAAATGTCAGAAAACAGTAAAAAAAAGAAAAAGCCCATAAAAATGTTCCAAAGACCAAATGAATGTCATCACGTTGCTTGTTTTGTGCTTCGGTCCAAAAACTCAAAGATATTAAATTAATAGTTAATAGAAGCTATAACCAAAGAAAGTTTGGCACTTGAAAATACCATAGTTGATTAATCAATTATGTAAATAGTTGCAGATTATTTTTTTGTTTAATGTCTTAATATTGTTTCTCCTTTCCTGCAGTGTCTCGTGGGAAATACAACTCAATAATGAAAAGCAGATTTACTGACTGTGCGGTGGTGGGGGGGTGGGGGCAGTCTTGAGAAACTCTGTATTGTTTGCCACTTGACTCCACGTCCTTTCCCTGAATTACACAAAAACTCTTGTATGTGGGCTTCCTCTTAGAAGGGGCTCAAATCAGGTAGAAAAAGCAGAAGCTGCGTTCGGCTGTACTGTTATCGTCTGTCGGTTCTCACTTCTGTCGGATCATCAAAAGTTAAAGTAAAAACTGTGTACGTAGCAATTCTGAAGACACCCTGTAGGTCACAGAACTGTTGGAGCACGTGGACACGTGAATACAAGTATTAATGGATTTATGTCCACAGCGCACAGGGAAATGACTTTGATGTTAAGTGATAAATGATACAACACAGGACAAATAGAGAGGGCACACAGTTATATAAGAGGAAATGTTTTTAGTTATTGACGCTCATTCTATCTTTATATATAAACCTGGCTACAGGCCGATCTGAAAACAGAGAGAAGAACTCAAATGAGGGACGGTGAATGAGGATGGTGCTGCAGAAAACTACAGGTACAGAGACAGGAAGTGAACTTCAAAGGGCTCTGTGCCCTCTGCTTGCTACAGCCAGCCTGTTTTACATGAGGATTTGACCAGAGGGCATTTAGAGTTAAGTACAGGTCTGACAGGACTAAACGCTACAGTTGACTTTGTAGAGCGCAGGCCGAACAGAAATACCAGAGCAAGACTTAGGGAAAGGAAGAGTGTGTATGTTGGTAAAGAGCGTTTCCTCTTCATATCTGAACGTGTGACTTCCTGTGGGTTCATTTTGCATTCATGTCACGACAGTATTTCAGAGGTTTTGAGCAGAGAGGGTGTGTGGCTCCGTTAAACAATGATAGTACAAATGACTAAGGTGAGGGAGAGAGAGAGGGTAAAGTGTGAGTGTGCAGACCTCTGCTTATCCTCTGCTTCTCCCCAGACAGAATTCCGGGAGTATCGATGATACTGATGCTCTCCAGGACGGGGTTAGGCATCTGGGCACACATGAACCTGCCGAGAAGGGCACAGAGGGGAGAAGAAGAAAGTAAAAGAGAGAGAGAGAGAGAGAGAGAGAGAGAGAGAGAGAGAGAGAGAGAGAGAGAGAGAGAGAGAGAGAGAGAGAGAGAGAGAGAGAGAGAGAGAGAGAGAGAGAGAGAGAGAGAGAGAGAGAGAGAGAGAGAGAGAGAGAGAGAGAGAGAGAGAGAGAGAGAGAGAGAGAGAGAGAGAGAGAGAGAGAGAGGAGTATGAGGCATAGGGGTAGAGAGGGAGGGTGGGAGAGAGAAAACAGTTGGGTGAGAGTGTTTATACATAAGCTTGGCATTAAACAGACATTATTCTGGAGCTTTTCAGTAACAACCTTCTGGCTCTCTGGCACTAACGTTAGTGGGATACCCTAGGCTGGAAAGTCACGCAGCTAGAACACAGCAGCAGTGGATGAACGGGAAAGGTTTGGGTTCAGGGTGCTGCCACCAGTCCTTCAAAATGTCCACATGAAACAGTGGGGGCGTGGCTTGCTTGTAGGAGGTAACCACTGATGTAGGAATGTTAGGGAAACACTGGTACAATACATCATAGGTTATGAATACTCATTCACCACATTAGTCACTACACAATGGTCTCCTTCAAGCTGAGACACTGGGGTTTAATATTTAAAGGGGAGCGTTGCTCTCCAACAGAAATCGAGCCAAGGCACACACACACACTCACATAAACACAGACAGACACACACACAATGTAAAGTGTGAGAGGAAGAGTGGTTTTGCATAAACCCATGGAGTCCCACTCAGGACAAAGAAGGTGATTGTTAAGACACCAAACAGCTCCGAGGACTTCTTCTCGCTCTGCTGCCCTTTCACTCAATCTGAACCGATACTCACAACATGAGCTCAGAGGCACCGGGTCATAAGACCGGGAGAACCATGCTTTTACATTCCAGCTGCAACCACACACACACACACACACACACACCACAAACCCTAACAGAGATCCCATACCACACGTAGGGAGGAAAAAGGAAAATCCAAGGACAATGAACAAAGTCAGAGAAATATGAGAGACGGGCTCCTCGCATAGAGATCCTATGCGAGCGATTACATTACAATAGCAGAGAGTGCCAAAGATAACAAACATGCAGGCTTTTCCATTGCCTCCCATAGCTGATGGCGTATGATATCCAGTTGGAATTTTGGCTTAGGTTTTCCATTTAACTATCCATCCCGACATTTTCCAGACAGAGCTAGTAGGAAAAAAATGTGCAATGAACTCTTAGCTGGAATTCTCAGAATCAGAGGACCCTACCAGGCACGGGGGGGCCCAGAGAGCCTTGAACTAGCTGTGATGCTTCGCTGTTCAATTATGTCTCGTGAAAGTGAGAAACCCATCTTCTCTGTGAGGCATGAAGGCCTGGGGCTCACACTCCGCATCAGGCCCCTCATGTGATCAGGGGTCTGGCTCCCAAGCTCATGAAAGAGGGTCTTCCTCTCTTGCCCCACCTCCTGACCAATGACCTTCACTCACATCGCAACCTCCACTTCCCGTAGAGAAGAGGAAACAGGGAGGCTGCCGCTAGCACTTGTGGATGTGGGAGTTTACAATTGTTTAACTTTTCCATTTTTGCTTCCTCTAAAATCTTGTGTGTCTTGTGCATGTGTAAATAAATTATTTATAGGGCATATATATATATATCCTCGTGTGTATTTGTTATGTGCTCCATAAGGCTGTGCGTGTGTCAAACCCTCCTATCTGATTAAAAGTGCAGAGTCAGTGTCCTGGAATAAAAGGCCATGAGCAGGACAGGACGGAGCGGGACAGTGTCGGCCAGGGTGGGCCAGTGCGGAACCTAAACTTTGCTGACTCGGTTTTACTGACTAATGGCTTACAGAGAGAACAAACACACCAAGGCCCTCTTGATTTCAGCGGCATGTTTGCTAAAAAGGAACCTAAAGCTTTAAAATATGCAGGTTTATCTGGAGTTCAGTCTACAGGAACTTTTAGGATTCAGTGAATCAGTGCACATGCAATGGGGAGCGCTGTGAAACCAGGCTGCAGCAGGTAGAGCACACCAGCCACTAGCTTTTTGGTTTTCCAAATCCAAGAACAAACTGTAGGGTGGATCACATGACTGATTTTGTTTACTCTCTTCATAAATAACTGATTATATTGAGGCGTAAGTCCTGTCTAAGGCAGGTAGTTAAAGGCTCATCTGCAGGTTAGATGACTATGGTTAAAGAGCTACACTGGGAACTGAGCAAGGCTCCTCTGACACGGCGTTTTCTCCTCCACCTCGAATCAGATCCATTAACACAATCTGATCCTTGATATCTATATCTATCTACTTCTATGAATAACACACATTCAGTCAGCCAACTCGCTGAAGGCCAATCCAAATACCTTTGGCCTCCTCAGAAGGAAAGTGGAAAACTGGCAGAGTCTGAGCCCAAAGCAGCCGAGCACTAAATGTTTCACTGGATCTGGTTCTTGACAGACCTTTTTTTTTTCGTAGGTCTGCTCTGGGCTGGGTGCCATCACAACTGATTAATTATGCATGAGGCCTACACTGACACAGAGCTGTTCCAACAGGTCACACACCTGCTGTTGTCATACAAACATTATGCTATGTGTGATCGGGGTCGTCACAGTGATCATGTGAGCGCTCCCCAAGCCACTCAAGCCTGAACACTGAAGAGGGCCTCGAGTCCCATGATACCACAAAAATCCGTCCAACAGTTTGCTGCAATAGTCGATAGTCTTTGTTTATACACAATCTTATCTGGTTTCCCCTCAAGTCTGTAATAGACTCCAAAGGGGTGAGTCGTGGCCCGGGAGGTCCCACACTTTTGAAATGTTATCTGAAATGCAAGACTTTGACTGATGCCGTTTAGCAGCAATTTGCACGATAAAGCAAACACTCCACACAATTGACGGAAGGAATCTGCAACCTCTGCCATCAATGTATTAATGTGTCTGAATGAGTGAATGTTGACATGTAGTGTACATGTGTGTCAGAAGACTAGAGAGGCGCTAAATAAATGCGAGTTAATTCACCATTTACCAGCTCAACGGATAATAGGACATGGGCCTAACTGGGGGAAGTGTCAACTTGAGAGTTTGTTTGTCATTTGTGTATTTTTTTTGTCCATCTGTTTGGCTTTATTCCTGTGCAGGGTGACACCACCACACAGAGAAGAGAGGGGATATACCCACATCCTCTACAGGAAGTGACATCACCAGCAACTGGATGTCAGCCATCTGATGTCATCACACAAACAGATTGGATTAAGATGTTTTCACCACACATCGTAACACTGGCTCTGACTCACAGCACACGGCTTGTGTAGCCTCACCTTGCACTCTGGGTTCTCTCTGTACTATTTGTGTGTTCACTTTCTCTTCTGCTTTTATTTTGCCAAATTTTACATTACAGTCATTTAGCAGACGCTTTTATCCAAAGCGACTTTCAATTCAGATTCTATCACAATTCTACACCATAGGAACAGCTACAGGAGCAATTGAGTGTCTTGCTCAAGGACACATCAACAAGCAACTAGTGGAGCCTGAGCCGGGGATCGAACCGCCAATCCTCTGATTGAAGGACCCTGCTATCCACTTTGCCACAGTTGCCCCATTTCATCTCTTACTCATTAGTTGAAAGTACAACCTGTTCAATACTTCATGCGAGTCATCAGAGTTTTGACATCAGGCCTAAGTGATTCATGAAACTTTGGGAAGTGCTCTGGAGGTTTCCTCACAACCTCCGGATCATCAGGCATGTGGATCAAACTCCAAAGAGCCGAATGACTCAATGAAACAGAAGATAGTGATACTATCTCATAGGGGCCTACACGCTGGCAGTGAATAAGTGAGTTGGCTTGTCGGCTTCTACTGATGAGGTAACACTTATATGACCAAAGGGTACAAAACTTTTAGCACCTACATCTGAGGGCAGGACAGGGTCATCTCATTGCCTGGCAACACTTACAACTGTTTCTATGTTCAAGGGGCCACGCTTTGGGACACAAAGATCCGTCACCGGCGTCTCTGTCTCGGGTGCTTTTTTCAGTAAGAAGCTGCCTGAAGAAGGGCTAAGGTGTAATGTCAAACTGGCAGGGTTTGATCCAAAAGTGAAAGGACTTCAGGTTTTGGAAAGCACCTTCTTGTCTATTTGCTTTGCCATACACAGAGTGGCACTTCCACGTAGCTGTTGACACTAAAACACCCACATTTTTCTCAGGATGATGAAAGAGGAGAAACTCTCTCACACACACACACACACACACACACACACACACACACACACACACACACGCACGCACGCACGCACGCACGGCTCCAGAGTCTGCTGGGAAAATTGTGCAACAGAATACTGTGCGTTTACCTGTGCGGTGGTAACATGTAAGGACATGTAAGGAGGGCATTTAAATCATGGGTGACGTGCTGTTTTGACAAGGTTCTTAACATACAGCTGACTTTGAAATGACACATCCATTACAGTCAAGCATTAATACATAACTCCAGGGCTCTAACTTGCTCGCTTTCTATAACCCTGGTTGTATTAATACATTCTCCACATTGCTCAGTGTAAGCTCTTTAATGTGGCTCTGGCTCTAACGTTATTACCTGTTCAGAAACGCGTTGCCAAAGGCGTTGAGTTTGCGGAAGGGCTTCTTGGGGTCGACCACCAGAGCGTTTCCCGGTATCACCCCGTCCTGATCGCCGTGCATCACCGCGATGAAAGAGTCCGTCGTGGGCTCGGGGCCAATCCGCATACCGGGGAAGTCCTGCTCCATGAGGTGCCGGATGAACGTGGTCTTCCCGGTGGAGTACTGACCCACCAGGAGCACCATGGGTTTGTTGTCGAAGTCGGCATCTTCGAGCGCAGGAGAGTGGAAGTCGTGGAATCGATACGTGTCCTCCAGAGGGAACAGTTTGGTCCGGTAGAGCCGCCGTAGACCCTCCGACACGTTCTGAAACAGCTCGGGGTCCTTCTTCAAGTTCTTTCTGAACATGATTAATTATTTCTGCCCTTTAGTTGACACAACTGTGTCAGTCTCCCGTTGAATAAGTATCTGGTTACGCGGTGTGGAACTCTCACACCGTGAAAAAGAGTAGCTGCCTGCTGGAATGAAGCGAAAGGCTGGGCGAGGTCTGTGGAAGTTTTTTGTCCCCACCCTCCTCTGTGCTAGCTAGCCACACACTGCGACTTAAGTCATTCAGGGAGGACCCGTATTCAGCTGACCGCTGGTTAAAGTAAGACAGGCAACTACACTCTACTATAAACATGTAGCTATAGGAAGCCAGATATCGTCTAGTACTACAGAACTGTGACTGCTAACTCGCTTAGCAACCGGCAACGGCTGTCAGTTAGTGAACCCTTCTGAAGAAGGCTGGTACGCAGATACCGGAAATACACGTATTTCACAATAAGAGCGTCAACGATGCCAGCTAATCCAGTTTCCAATCGCGTGGGTTTATGCTCACAACCTTCCACAATTAATCAGTTTTTATTTGCAATTTTCCTCACATCAAAAGGGTCACAATGATACAGTTGTTTCACTTTTGAAGTGTTTGCCTTCAGTTGCAGAAAGGTTTATAGTATGAATTGTTTTTTTTCTTTTGTTGTTTGGGTATCAACAGACTATAGTAGGGAATTATGTATACATTTTTTGTTTTGTCCCAAACATGCTTTCACAAACACTTTGTTCCACTCTGAAATTGAAAAGATAATTGTATTCCTCTCTTTTATGTTCTCTCTTTGTTCTTATTATTATTATTACAATGATAAACATATCTATTCATATAGCACAATTCATGCATAGAATGCTTAACATTAGATATGATGCCATTGTTTCAGTATGACAGTGTTTCATATGTTAAGTGTGTATCTGATACACTATGTCTTGGCCTTGGCCTTGGACACTCAGATGAAAGTATTCACTGAAACTTCTAGTGGCTTTTTTTTAACCTTGAACAAGAAATGTTTCATAGTTTGGGCTATCCTTTCAAATGGTTACATCGAATCGCACTCAGATGTAGTCACAATGATATCTACATTTATTTTTCTCAGACTGGGTAATGTGTATTTTCTAATATTTTCAGTTTTCCTTTTTTAATTTGGTGTCCCAAAAACATTTTTAGTCAGACTTTGATCTGTTCCTTTGTGTTGCAGGCATCAGTGGAATAAAGCTATACTATTATAACAGCAGTAATTCATTCAAATCACAACCAAACGTTCCTCTCGTCATTTCACTGTTAACACTGAAACTGAAAAGATTATTTGATTCCCGTCTTATGCTATTATGTCAATAAGACAGACTTTTATGTTTAAATGGTTAGGTTTACATGTGATATATTATGTTTTGACAAAAAGAGATATAGTACCATATGTTTTTATTTTCTCTTGCATCTGTATGTACTGTTAGAAAATTACATTCTAACATGAGCTTATGAGAAGTGTAAGCTTCTTGCATTACACTTCGTAAAAACATTTTTTTGAACAATGAAACTGAAAAGATTATTATGTATACTTTGGGGTGCCGTCATGTCAGTATGAAAGCATTTTGTGTTTCATTTGGTAAAGTCACACACACACACACACACAATATTTAAAGATAAAGTGAGGTGTCAATGTCATCTATATGTTTTCTCTGTAGAAACAGAACAATAAAGAAACAGAAAGACAGTTATACAGGATTTAAGGGATCAATTTATTTTTATTGCAAAGAGCAACCTGCACAGAAATAGGCATAAAAATGACACATATTGTAAAAAAGGCAAAAACAAAGCATTACAGTACACAAACTATTGATTCTTTAAATTCAGCTGTGTGAACTGTACATTACAAAGATTCCCGGTGACGAGAGGTGTCCCACCACAGATAACAGCAGCTCCACTGGAAGCCAGAGTTGTTCCATATGGAGATGCTGTTACAGCTGGTGAGACCCACAGAAACCGCACAGCTGGCAGCGCGTGCAGACCATGAGAATGTGGTGGTGGAAATAGATGGAGGTGACACCAAGTGTTTGAAGATACTATGAGGTGTGATTGTAAAAAAAACTTTCCTTGCTCATCTGGCCTTGGATGTGTGTGTGTGTGTGTGTGTGTGTGTGTGTGTGTGTGTGTGTGTGTGTGTGTGTGTGTGTGTGTGTGTGTGTGTGTGTGTGTGTGTGCGTGTGTGTGTTATATGAGTGTGAATTGATCAGGTCCAGAATCAAAGAATTATTGTACCCATAAAATGGGTTTCAAAGATAAGATTTTCACAATCCTACACATTTGAACGACATGCCACCGGTGTGATAAAAGTTTCACATGAAATAATGCTGCCCTCTTCTGGTTGGGCCTCATAAAATCAAATCATTTTACTGCATTTTTATCTGAGCCCTAATGTAATAATACCACCCACACCTAATAAAAGGTTAGTAAAATATCACCCAGCGTAGTCTTACATCTCCTGATCTTGGATTTTACTGCTTCTAAGAAACATGTTACCCTTATGACACCAATAAAATTAGGGTGATTCACTCAAATGAAAGTGTGATTTGAGTCAGGAGGGAGACTTTAGACCATTCAAATTAATCTTTTACACAGACATTGATATGACTTTGAACTCCTTTTATACACCACATCTCCTATCGTTTACCAGTATCTCTTAACTTATCATGACTGAGCATTGACCCTCAACCCTCTCCTTCAGTGAAAAACAAGGCCATAAAGCAATTTTAAGAGGAGACAACGGAGACCTTCATCCCTGTTGTCTCCTTTGACTTTGCCCGCACAGCCATGTATATATATTTTACTAGATCATTTCACTGTGAAAGTTTTATTTGTGCATTCAGAAAATCTGTGTTGTGAATCTCAGCACTCAAATTAACAATGATGAAATATCAACGAAGAGTCTGATCGGGTCAGAATCGAACATTTTAAACAAGGCTTTTGTGATGCATGGTTGTCTCAACACTAAAGACAAGAGTCAGGTTAACTCTTCTACAGAGACACCTTTCCATCCTGAACAGATTCAAAGGTTTCCATTATAAACAGTTATTATGGTTAAAAGACAGATAGAACGATTTTGGATCTGTCTTTATAGCCATTTCATTCAATGAGACAGAAAGACTGTTCAATTGATGATCTGTGATTGACATTTTACTGATCAAGGGAAATGAATGCACTTCCAGTGACAGGTTGTTCGAGTTGCTTGCAGAGGTGATGTACAGTCGATATCTAATCAATACAAAACTACATGATAGTTTGGTGTAAATGCAAACTAGAACTGTCTTATATGTGTCCCATAATGTGCTCGATCCAGTGACTGATACATTATGGAAAAAAATCTCTTAGATTACAAATTTTCAGTTATATAGCCACATTTAAATATACATAAGAAGTTCATACTCACCAAGTCATAACTGCAAATGAGGCTTATTTCAGTCATTAATTCTGAGAGAAAAGACAGTGTGAGAAAAAGCAAACAAATAGGTGGAGAGAAAAACAGACATAGAAGCAAGCAGGCTGAGGCAGAAGTCTGTCTCTAAGTAATGGCAGACTCGTCAACGACGGCTGCTTAAGACTGCGTGGGGGAGAGAAAAAATTAATCATTACACTCACTGTAAATATGTGACAGACCCAACCTTCTCATAAAAGTCAGCAAATTGCTTTCTGTTTGAACACCCAAGAGGATGGGATCGAAAGCATACAAGATGGAGAGCAGCCAATAAGAGACACCATCAGGCCCTTAAGCACCTCAAATGGGCCCCCTCACCCTAAAACCTCTTCATTCACTGTGTTTGCTTCCTGCCTCTGCTCACACATTATCCAAAAACCACACAGAGATCAAGTCTACCTCATGTGTAGCAGACGTAATAATAATGAGTTGATTAAATAAATGAATGAAGAGAGAATTAATCACAACTTGTTTGACATTGTTGACATAATTTAGACTAAAGTTCCCTCAGTTGAGCCAGCAGGTTCATTTTAACATTCTGGTTGTCAATACCTGTATGTGCATGACGATTCAAAGACAGTTTTTTTGTTGGATTTGTCATAATTGTTGAATAACGCATGTAGAGATAGATAGAAGTTCACTGGACTTTGAAGAAGATGCTACACATAAAAACAAGAATTCATGTGTCACTTGCTATGTACACTAACTTATCTTTGAGCCTTCACAAACCAACTTTTATATTGATGAATGTGTAACATAATTAATACATAGGGTAGAAACCTACTCTTTTGACCCATTCTCATCACCTACCCATGGATCACCCAGGCAAGAAAGTATGCTGAACACATCTGTAAGCAGCTTGTGAGAAAGAAACTGAAAGGGTGACCCAGTTTGTTCTAATAATGTGCTGAGGTGGCTGCAGTGGTTCATCAGATCTAGAAACATGAGCACACAATGCAAGACAATGTAGCAGCTGGGGGAAGTGTTTGTTTTGCATACAATTGTGAAGGAAATGTAATTGTATAAGATTATTTCCATTTAGTTTTTTTAGCTTCTGCTCTATATTTAAGTTAGAATTATACTTTATATTGTTGTACATTTGTATAGGTTCGGATAGATTAGATAGATTATGCTTAAACATTATAAGCACATTATAAGAATATTACGGAAATAGCTCCAGAGAGCATAACATTTTATTTTCGCTTTTCTCGTGCGGTTCTGTTTGATCTATGTGAGTTGCCGTACTGTTGAAGCGGTGTTGACCGATGTGTGAGGCGTGAGTAGCTAACTAACGTTGTCTTCATGAATATATTAGCTGTTATTACCTCTGTAGATAATACAATTACGCGTATATGTGCCGTTACGTGTTACTTACGAACAAACATTAATAGATAAAGTGACGGAGATCTTATGAGAATGCCTGGTCGTTTTTTATCGTGCTAGCCAGCGAGGCTTCTTAGCTAGCTTTCGCAATTTGAACGTTAGCCACATTAATGCTAATCTTAGCACTCAGCATAACGCCACATTAACGGTCGAATCATCAACTTTAACTTGGACGTATTGTTACACTACTGCTATTTGCTGCTAATAAAGAGTAAGTTACATTAAAAAACACCAGCACGTTTCAGTAGACTTGACTTACTAGCTAAATACAACAGCTCATGACTTTTCGTTAGCTCGGTCCTGTGTGAAGAAGCTACACGAACGTTACCATTGTGTTGAGAATACAACACTATGAACTAAATATAGACTTTCCTCGACTAGCATAACGTCACAGTGCTTGTTTTACGTCACCCTGCTCGCTAGTTGTAGCTGTTTGTTATCATAACGTATTCTTATCTTATCTAATATAACTTTTGTGTACAATCTGTTTCAGGTCAAGATGGCAGAGCTAACGACACTAGAGAGCCTAATGGAGATGGGCTTTGATCGAAACAGAGCGTGAGTGACACCAAATCCCCCAAATAAATCATAGTTCATGTAGTTCCTAGACTTGAGACAACTTTCAAAGAAGTGAAAGTAAAAGTGTGTAACAGTAGAGTGAACCCATCTCTCCTTTTATCTCTTGTTTTCAGGGAAAAGGCGGTGGCCAACACGGGGAACCAGGGAATAGAACAAGCCATGGACTGGTAAGCCTCACACACACACACACACTCAGAAATGAACATATTAGTGTTGAGATAACTGGATGGACATGGTCCTCTCTCCTAAAAACCTACCTGTGCTACTGATTCCTGTGAGCGGGCCTCATCTTTCCTGTGTGATGTTTTCTCCTCAGGTTGATGGAACATGAGAACGACCCAGACATCGATGAGCCCTTTGTGCCGCCCGTGGGGAATGTCCTGGGAGGAGAAGCCGACAGCCAGTCCACCACAGAACAGCCGTCACTAGCAGACACCGCTGAAGGTCAGGGCAATGGAAGCTAGAAGCCGCCATGGAAGCCCTCTAGGGACATCCAATATGACAATAGTTTTATTCACACAATTAGACAAAGACAGACTTTCTTGTTTGGTTATTGTATCCGTAAACAGATTCAGTCATTATCTATAAACAAGGTGTAAACTCCAAATTATCTTTAGTAAATGAAGTGGGTGTCACTGTTAATTTCCAGGTTTTACTTTCTCTTCGTAATGTCATCACCTCCACTCAGGAGATTGAATTGGTCCGTTCACTTTGTTTGTGTCTCTTGAGTGTCTTGTGGTGGATTTTTTTCTTTGTCCTCACTGAGGGTTTAAGGATTGCATTTGTGCTATGTATCGTGGTTCACAGGAAGATTTTTTCAATACTACCCAATACATATGTCTTTCTCGTGTGCATTTGTTTTGGCTTCAGGGACAGCAGGAGACGGCAGCTACGATAATGATGACAGTGCAAGGATTCCGATGTCAGAGGACGAGAAACTTGAGCAAGTTAGACGGTCAGAGTGCACACTATTGATAAAATCCCTCCAGCTCTGTGTGTCCACCTCACAGCTTCTTCTCCTTGCATAACAAGGCTACTCTACTCCACTTATACATATCACTTGAAAAAAGGAAAGGCAAATATCCGTGTCTGTTTTTTTCAGGCTAGAGGAGCTGATGCGGGTGAAGCAGGCGGAGAGGCGAGAGCGAGAGCGGGCAGAAGAGTTGGAGCGGGAGAAGCAGCGGAGGAAACACGGCCAAGAGCTGCAGCACATCCGCCAAAAGCTGCAGGATGACGATATGAAGAAGCTCTCTGATCAGCGCATGAAGGAGAAGATGGAGGACAAAATGGCGAGGTACGGTATTCATTTTAACACAGTATAGTTATTATATAGTTGGGTAGTAATAACAGTACATTTCTGACCAGGGATGAAATAATACAGTACCTAAATATCCAAAGATGTTTCCACTCCGCATACTTTCAAAACATTTACTTGACTTCCCTCTGAAGACAAGACAGGGAAAGTTAATTACTAAATGTATTATCTTTACCTCGTTCTATATGAATTAACAAAAAAAAATAGATGACAACGGAAACTAACAACGGCTGAATTTCACCTCATAAAAAAATGAAATGCAGCTACTTGGTTTGAACAGTGGGTGGAAATAATAGAATCTGGGAAAGTTGAGGAGGGCACAGAAGAAGATAAGAAACTCATAAACTAAGACGAGGAATGAGTGACAAATTCACATGTAAATGAACAGACATCTTAGCTTTTAAGTCGGCAAACTCTACAACTGTCAAAGTAAGAAATCCATTTGTACTACCTTCTTCATTCCTGTCATTGTGTCTTTCTTCCTGTCAGGCAAAGGGTTAAAGACAAGATTGCACGAGACAGAGAGGAGAGAGCACAAAAGGTAACCCAATCAATGCTCATCTAGTTATTTGTCCTGTTCACTTCATATCTCTATGACCTCTTCTATTGGAACCAATAACGACTTTGCTGATTTTTATTTTTTTACCCGTTTAGTTTGGAGGCTGTGGGGCCCCGAGCACCGCAGCATCGTCTCAGCCCGCCCAGCCCAGTCCCTCGTCACCCACCAGTCACGGCCCCCCACCCACTAAGAAGGAGTATGACGAGTCCCGGATACAGGTACAGGCTTCAGTCACAGTAGTGTGAGGAATGCACCGACACGCTCCTCTTTACACCACTGAAGAGCAGTGCAAGATAAGCAAGAACTATAACTAGTTTTGATTTAATTTCTTATTTTAATGTAAAAATAACTCCCGTATCCACTTTCTAACTGTTCTCTCCTTCTCTTCGGTAAAGGTACGTCTGCTGGACGGCTCGACCATCACGGCAGTCTTCAAGGCCCAGGAGCCGCTGGCGGCGGTGCGCGTCTATGTGCAGGTGAACGGCAACACACCTGAGGGTCAAGACTTCACGCTGCTGTCACCCTACCCCCGCCACGTCTACACCGAACTGGACATGGAGAAGCCCCTCAAAGAACTGGGTGTGCAGGAACTACATTTGAATACAGAGCACTTTAATATACATTAAACTTAACTGTGTGTGTTTGTGGTTTAGCTTCTGTGTGGACCTAAAACTGACACCTATTTCGTGACTTTCCTTTCTGTATTTTTTTAGGTTTGGTGCCTTCAGCTGTGCTGGTTGTTGCCAAAAAGTGAGATGAGGAGGATCTGCTCCGTGAGCCTACCTCACCACCGTCACTGCATCAACACAAGAGACACCAGGAACAGATTGAACCGGGAACAGAGCACCACCTCTTTAGTATCACTCAACAAGTCAGCTAACTGAACTATGGCAGAGAGATGTAGCGCGAGGCTGCGTTAAGATTGTTTCTATCTACTCTTATGAAGTTTACAGCGATAAACAGTTTGGCTAACTCACTGAATGAATGAAGCCCTTCACCACTCTGGGCTTGATATAGATTTTTTTTTTGTGTGTGCAGTGAGTTTTACTTGAAGTGAAGATAGCTGGCTTCTGATTGGATACTGCTTCATGGTCTCAAACAACACATTTATAGAAATGATTCCAAACAGGATTGTTTAATTTTAACCTGATCTTTACAAAGCAAAGTACCACACTAGACCTACTTGATGAAAGGGCCTTCGATTTAATCTGCACGATCTTCCTGATTTTGTGACATTCTACTTTGCCAGTTTTTTTTTTATAAGTTAAAATATATTGATGACAGTTATGTCTACGTAATCACCAAGAATCTACTTCAAATAAAGCTGACTCGGAAAATTATGATGGTGGACTGAATTTCTTCTTAAAATAAGTCTGTTTGTCAATGAATATCATAAAAAGACCAAAACCAACAATGAATTGATTCTGTACTCTGATATTATGTATGTTGTTCAATCAGACACACGGTTGCATTTTCCTTCATTAACATGAAGCTGTAAATACACAATCTGTGGCTTATAATAGTTCCCCAAATTAACTATTGACTCCTGTTTGAGTAAAAAACTACAAATCCCAGCTGATTTAGGAAATTATTTCAGTTTAAGGGTCCTGGATCGACATACTGGGACACATGAACAGAGCTGTCATTCGTAACACATGAGCTTCTCCTGCTATGATGAGGGAAAATTCAGATATAAAGGCTTATTGACAAATACAGCAAGCAGAGGATATAGTCTTCACTTTAATAGTCAGATTATCAGACCAATGGACAAAAAATATATATCAATTTCTTCATCAGCACCTGAAATGTCCGTGTGTGTGTGTAAAGGGACTGTTCCTGTAGGAAGAACATTTGAGTGCTTGCTCTACTTGTATGTGAATTAAATGGACTTTGTGTTTGGCTGGTGGTACCTAAATGATTCCAGAGATTTAATATAAAAAGGGAACAAGTAGAGTCTGTACCTTCCTCTGTCTTCAGACTATTAGAATGAAGAGTACGGCCTCTTAAACCTGCTGGCAACTTGATTTTTGGAAAATAAGATTCTCTTAAAATTCCAACTCACAAGACCCGAGCCAACGCACTGATGTTCAGAATACTCTTCAGGGAACACTGCTGTAGATGCGAGAAGCAAGAGTTTACGTTTCACAACCAAGTAGTGCGACGGTGGATTTTTCACCCTCATTATGAAAGTACAAGCAAACGACACAAACAGTTCTGCTGTGACACTATAAAACACCTTTATATACATTAGAAAAAACAACAAATATCCTACTCTGGAATGGTACAAAATGTCGATCATACATCACCTGTGAAGTTGGATAAACTGGATGAGTTTAAAACGGGAGCGAAGGGCTTGCAAACAAATACAAAAATAGTTCTGATTAAAATGGAGAGACGCTGATGCACTGACAATAGGAGTGGTTTCCTTTCATCGTCTTTCCAACTGTCACTCAAGACTCAACACTGAAATGACACAACATGCTAAAAGAGCTCAAATCCTGACCCTCATTTAATCACATCCAGGACAGTGAGGTAACTCAGAGGAAGGACGGGGAGGAGAGGATGCTGGGATATTATTTTTAGCAGGTGGACCGGCAGGACTGGGTGGTTCAGTTTTGTTCAGCTGAGAGTCATCCTGGGTCCAAACCATTTTACTGGTGTCACAGTCACTGCGGCCCCCTTTAGCTGGGAGGATAGTAGCCTTGGTTGTAGTTCCAGGTGTTCTGGTAACCGTAGCTGCCGTAGTTGCCGTACTGTGGTTGCTGGAAAACAAGCACAAGAAACAAGCAATAAGCAAAGGAGTGAGCCATCTCACTTCCTTCTCCTGGAGCCCCGATTGGGCAATCTGGAGAAAATGGCGGCGGGTAAAGACAAACCGTGCTGCCATACTATTCAGTAGGCCAGAAAAAAAAGATTTAGTATGAGCCAATACATAGTATGTCAAATGCAAACACCAGGATGTCTGACCTGCTGCATCTGGTCGCATCTAAGGAATGCAAGCCAGCATGTTTTTCTGGCTATTCTCACCCACAATCCTCTGCACAGCAGATGTATGAGACAAGAGGGTCAGAGTTAAACTTGCAATCTTATGATAAGGTAGTATGTCCCAATTGTATGCAAAAGTACATACTTTGTGAGGGCAGCTGCAGTATGTAGTAAAAATAAAAAAGGTATGCGATTTCAAAAAGAAGTGCTCGTGAGCATTTAAAATCCTGGAAACAGGAGATTAATTGGGTGGTGTTAGAGGATTCATTTAATCAAATAAATGTTAAACATGACAATGAAGGTTGGTCTTTGTTGTTAGGGAAGTGTATTTCTGGTCTATATTGAACCCTGAAACATAAAGTACACAGAACATCTCAAACGGCACCTTAACCCGACTATAGAGTCGGTTTACCTCCAGTTAAAAGCAAGATTATTCATGAAGCACATTTCATACACAAAGGTAGGTTCAAGGTGCTGTACACAAGTTAAAACAAAAATCCAAAGTTAAAAACATTGAATTGAAAACAATAAGGTTTTAAAGCCTGTTTGGGGCGTTAACACCAGCAGGCAGTTGGACCAAAAGCCACCGTCTCTTTGTTTAGACTTTGCTCTCGGCACCACTCGCGGTTCACTCCCCAGCGATCTAACAGGTCTCGCAGGGTTACATTGCTCGAGTCAGTCACATATTTAGGCCCAAGTAGAGATTTACAAATAAGTAATAAGACGTTAAAATCAATTATGTGGCTTACTGGCAACCAGAACTGGGGTGGTGTGGGCTGTCCTTCTGGTTTTACAGTAGGTTTTATTGAGGTGCAGGAAAAGGCTCAATAAAAGCTACTGTAAAACAATAAAAACTTTCTGTCGGTCAGTCAAAGGCATATTTGTTCATTTACAGATTTCCCTGAATAGTTTTCCCGCCCCCCAATCAGCCGCCTGCGTTATAAACTCCATCTTACCTGGTACCAGCTGCCGTACCCCCCGTAGCCGGCCTGTGAGCTGGCGTCGGCGCCCATCACAGGAGGGGGGGGTGTCGTGATGGGGACATGCGGCATGGTGGGCGGGACTTGTGCGGACACGGCAACGGCTGAGCCGTCGTCACTTTTACTCATCTTCTCCGAGTCCTCATCCCTAAAAAAAATATCAGATTATTACCAATAATCTCAACGCAGATCTTAAATTACGCAGGAAAATTACAAAAAACAATCTTATCTGCAGACTTCAAATCTGAATTGTCATGTTTTTCACTGCTGGTCTATTTAATTTTGATTGTTTTAAGAAGAAATTAGATTTTGGACTCAAAGAAAAGAGTTGCTCTTCAAAATAAAAGCATGCATAAAGTTCAATAGTCCATATTGAAGTTACAAAGCTAACTTTATTTTTATACATTAAACTCATAAAAAAATCTGACGCAGGAGCTGCAACGAAGTCATATCTTTCAAACGTTAACATGTAAATTACGGTTGTGTGAGTTCTAGAGTTTAAATAACGAAACATTGTGGATTAAGAATTTGAAATGTACGGATTTGACAATTCGCTAACATGAAACAACAGGAACAAACTAAATACTATTTTTCACACTCACACAATGTGATATTTTATGTTACACATGACCAGCTGCAACTTGATGGACTTTACCCGTTCTCTGCTTCTCTCTTCGTCCCTCCTAACTCCTTCAGCAGCTTCTGGTGCTCCTCATAGACGGACAGCACACTGCGGACGACACAAGAGACAATGAGGAACTACATTCAGGTCGGAGACGACGAAGGGTTTGTTCGGTAAACCATCGGGGTTTACAGAAGACTCGTGTCGAACTCTGACCTCTGGATAGAGTTGCTGTAGTCCTCTGCAAACTGCAGGCGTCTCTGTGAGAAGAGGATCTTGGTGTGTGGGGCGAGGGGAGCTGCCAGGGCCCGCGTCACACACTCCTGCACCGCCTCCGCTGAGGGGTCCCCCGACACCTCCAGCTCCAACAGGTTCAGGTGCAGCTTATCGTTATCCTGAGAGGGGGGGGGGGCACATAGAGAGGATGACTAAAAACTAGAATGACTTTATAAAAAGGTCTTTCTGGGCTACCGTAGAAACATGGCAGCCGGCTCCGTATGTAGATATAAACGGCTCATTCAAAGCAAACAAAAAACACAATGATTCTTCATTTCAGGTGATTATAATCTAAAGGAAACATGCTTATTAATATTATATTCTATTTCTGCTAATAGAGCCCCCTAAATGACACATGCTGTTCCTTTAAGTACCAAGTTTTGCCTTTTGACTCCTGAAGCTACACGCATGAACTCATTTTCTCTGAAATGATTTTTTTGTAGCACACAAAATACTCGTCGCAAAGAATACAAGATGTTTAGTGTGCGAGGCAGAAATAATAATACAATCACATAATAAAATCATGGACTAGCCATTTAATTTTTACCAGCATTAAAATCATATGGAAATGACTTTTTCTTTTACATTTTCATATTACTTTTTCAGTTTTCAGTATCAGTTATGTTTCGGGATGTTAAGTCAGACTGTTAAAAAACATGCTCAGCAGGTCGAGCCATCAATAAGCAAAGCCTACTGCAAGCTTAACATCTTGTGTTCAACATTCTTTAACTTTTAGGCCTGTGTTCTTTGCTGAAATATTCGTGGGTGCTATTTTCCTCACCGGACTGATCTCCAGGGCCTCCTGTAGAACTCTGCGGGCTCTGCTGGGGTTCCTGCCGAGCTTCAGCAGCAGACGAGCGAGCTTGATGGAATAGAAAGCGTGTAACGTGGGCTTCTCTGTGGACTCGTCCACCGCCTCACGCAGCAACGCCTCCGACTGGTCCAGCTGGCCCGCTCGCCTCTCTAAAGCTGCCCTGCGAAGACGGACCACCGCCAACCCTGGTAGCGTTTTCTCCAGAGCCTCCAGCACCCGCCGGGCCTCGGTTAAGTCACCTGATGGAGAAGACGAGTGTTCATGAGGGTGGAGATAAACAATGCAGGTTATTTTATTAAATCAGTCCTGCAAAGATTTAATGAGGAAGGGAATGCATTCAAGATGTTTGCTTGACGTTGATACGACACAGAGTGATGGTGAGTAACACAGGGGCACCTTAAATGTGTTAGAACTATGAAACGGTTATTAGTGGGCTTAGGGGATCCAGATTAAACACCTTTAGAATGGTATTTATTCAGATCATGACAAAGAAGTGAAAACCTGTCAAATACAGCTTCTATTAAACTGATATAACAACATTATGTTTGTCCGTTTGACCCTACTAGTCGCTTTCTTACAGCTCCTTTACCTCGACTGACAGTCACCGAATCTTTCATTGATTACATCAGAAAGTATCTTTAGATGAATTGTCCCGCATACTGGAATAGTTAAGACCGACTTAAGGCAATTAACATTTCAAAGAAAATAAAGCCGTGTGCTCATGTTTGGTCGTACCGTGCCGCTCCTCGAAGGTGGCCCACTGCATGTGGATGTTGGGTTTGTACGCCAGGTGGATCTCACAGGCTCGTTTGAAAATAACCCGCGCCTCGTCCACACTCTGCGACTCCAGGTACTGATTGTACTGAACGACACATACGAGAACATGTTACAGAGATCTTGTGTGTATATACAGTGTATACACACACACACACACACACACACACACACACACACACACACACACACACCTCTTTCACTCACACACAAACACACTTTTCTTCCTCACCCTGATCCAGAACTCCTCATACAGAGCGCAGGCGATCAGGCAACGCTCAAAGAGGATGCGAACCCTGTGGTCGTCATTGCTAACCGCAGCTTCCTCTGATTCTTCCTGAGGCTGGGCTGTGACCTCCGACTCCTCTGTGGCTGCCTGGTCTGGATCTGCGAGGACAAAAAAAAGGGCGTTAAAAACTGAGAACGCGTTCAGATGTTAACACCGATTTGTAGACCTGCTGGGACAGGTGACAGCTGACCTTGTTGGGGGTCTTGGGGGTCTTGGGGGTCTTTGGTGTCCTTGTTCAGCTGAGCGATCTCCCAGTCCAGGTAGGAGTGCCAGGCCCGCAGCTGGAGGCGATCCAGTGGCTTGACATGGAAGTAAGGACGTTTGATCTACAGGCCAGAGAACAAGAAACCAGGACGTGATGAATGTGTTTCACCAGTTCAATAAATACAAATAAAAGAGCAATATTTACCAGAATTCTAAATATTTTGCTGTAAAACTGCAAACAGTAAAAATAAATAAAATATATTAATACTATGTATAACATAGTATCTAACATTTGAATTCGACCTCTTTTACCAAATGAAAAAGGCTTTGGTAGAAAAAAGTGTTGCTACTCCTCAAAGTAAGGGATCAATAAATTAGTTTTTCTACCAACTCAGGTACTAAAACTCAGGCATCAAACGTATACATGTTATTACATTTTACCAAGCCCTGGATTCAGAATGATTCAGATAAGCGTCTGGAAAATATGTTTGTTGTCAATCCCAAAAATAACTTATGAAGGAACAGAGCGGGGAAGAAAGAGAGAAAAGAAAAACTCACAGCGTCTTCAAAGTGCCATCTCTTGCGGACTTCTCCCTCGTTGTCCTGGTACACTTTGTCCCTGCGAACGAGCACTTGTTCCCTAATCTTCTGCATCAATTCCTCCTAAACACAGAAAGTAGGAAAATATCAGAACAATCATCTATTTCACTACGTCTTTAACTTACGTCTCACTGGTCTACACGTTTGAAACGTGTGAGACATGTTACTCACCGTGTCTGTGCCCTCGGGTGTGGCGGGCTCTTCCTCCCCCGGCGGCCTCTCCTCCTCCTCCTCCTGGGCTTGTTCGGCGCGCTCTGCCTTCTGACTCTGACGGCACAACGTCCTCAGCTCCTCGTACTCCTCCGGGGACAGCATGTCTTTCGGCTCCTGGCTGTTCAGGTGCTCCTTGTACCTGACGGAGGAAAGGACGCAAAATTAGATCAATCGGAGGAGAAAAGAGAGAGAGAAGGGGAGAAAGAGAAAAAAGATCACGACATGTTGATTTAATGTTGAATAATAAAGAATTTGTGATGGGCACACACACTTGGCTCGTGTGTGTGTGTGTGTGGTCTTACTTGTCGTAGTTGGTGTTATAGAGCTGGGTGGGGACTTTGAGGACTCTGTCCAGGACGGCTGCTGCTTTCTTCGTGTTCCCCTGCTCCTTCTCCCACTCGACATACAGATCCCAAAGCCGGTCTGAGTGGAAGTCCAGACCTGCTGCCACAACCGCATCCTCAAACACACTGAGGATTGGAAAAACAATGAAGACTACAGCTTTAACAAACAACAGCTTATTTACTCATTCATTTCTATTAAAACACAACAAAAGACGAGTCTTAAATGAAAGTACCTGCGAATCCGCGTGGGCGAGTCAGGCATGTTCATGTCCAGCGTTCCCAGCAGCAGATTGATGTAGTGGATCCACAAATCTACACTCAGAGGGATCGCCTGCAGACCCTGAACACACACCTGACACAGCAACATCAAAAACCAGTCAAAAACACTTCCTAAATAAACTTAAAAGTATTCCTAATGGTGTGGGCACAGACTTGTAAACCCCCTCTCCAGGCTTTACCTCCTCTGCTTTGTTGTTGTAGCCAGCGCGGCGCTCCAGGTCAGCATATTTCTTCCAGTAGCCGTAGCAGAGCGGGTAACGAGTGAGGAAAGCCTCTAGCGCTCTGCGTGACGCTGTGATGTGACTCTGAACATACGAGAGAAAAGTCCAAATGTTTTAAACGTTTACTGAGGGAGAATATGATAGTTTCCCCACACTATTTTTTGATCTGAACCTTGTTGATTCTCCTCCGTCTCTCTCGTCAAAACAACTAACACACACCTCTTGCTCGCAGTACTGCAGCAGGTCAGTCCAGCTGGTGAAGTCTTGAGGAGTGTCGTGGGCGACCTTCCACAGGCGCTCAAAGTCTGCCGGCAATTCTCCCTCCTCGTCTTCTGCAGGTGGCGGCATTGAGAAGGTAACCGGGTCGGGGCCTACGGGGGCCTCAGGGGCCACGGCGGGACTGCCGTTCTCTTCTGACATCTCTGCCATTTCAGCCGGAGGCGATGCAGCAACCTCAGCAGCCTCCATGGCTGAAGAGAGGGCAGATCAAAAAGGTAATGAGTCACGGAATCCCATTTACACGATTAAAGGGGATTTTACAGGTAAGCCTTTCTTGGTAAAAAGAGTTTGAATCCCAACCTCCCAAAGTCCTTTCAAACAGAAACACAACAATGTCACAGCCAACTCTTTTATTAAAAGACCCTCAACCAAATTTCAACAGCGACAACTATTGACAAATGACTGAGAAGTTAAGTTAGTTTGCTGTAATGCCGTTTATTCTCACTGCACGATGACACATCTTTAACCCTGCAGCACCGTTCCTATCCATTCTTCTTAATTTGATTGAGGTGTGGCGGCAACAGAAACACAGACACCTGAGTGCTTCTGACATCTAGCGTTTGCACTTACTGTGAAAAAACAATAATAATAGAAAAATGCAATTAAACTCAACACAGAAAAGGGCACTGGTGAAATACATGTAATGAGATTCATGAAGCTTCCTCTGCTTCCTGGACAGTTTCGTAAAACAAAGGGCCAACAGGTGTTCAAACAATACAACAACAAAGTGTGAAAACCTCACATGCACATCCATCAATTGATACAAACTATAAGTTAACCAATACAAATTAAGCAGATAGAAGACGAATACTAGTGCAGTTCAAATGCTTTTATAAAAACTAAATATATAAATATTACACTGACCAGTCAAACTAGTTAAGCAGCTTATCTACTACCCGCAGCGGGCAAAACAAAAACAATCAACGACACACAAACGAAAGAAGTGATTTTCTGCCTTTATTCCTGAAAGCCTCAGGTTACACCTGCAGACAGACTTCATGCAGTAACAGTTTACTCGGGTTAGATCTCCACCACAGCGCTCACTCAGGTCCTGTTGGGATGTTGTGAACACAACTCAACTAATAACTGATTAGTGACCGCAAACCTCGTTTTCAAACACTGCGTGCTAGGTGGGTTAAAGTTGGTGAACACTGTGCTGCTTCGTGCTGTGTGTGTAACGTTACTTGAGCTCACGTTAGCCTAGCTTAGCTTGTCATGCTTGTCAACAAGCCTCCGGTCGCATCGGACCGTTACTAAAAACACTTGCAGATGAAACCAGTGCTTATTAATATCCGTGAAACGACAAAACGGCGCACCGTACATTCATTAATGTGGATCTAACTACCTGAAGACTCCTCGAGCTCCCCGTTGCCGCTCATCTCCTCATAGCCTTCCGCCGCCATGATGGGAAACGTCTCACTGACGTCATTCACCCGCGACAAAACTCTGACGAAAATAAACTGCCAGAAAAAGAATGGAAAGAATTAGCTTGTTATAAAAGAGTTATAGTTACATCTCCCTCGTACAGTTTGATGTTGACTACATTGCTTTTTATTTTTATTTATTACATTGCGTTTTCTTCTTTTGTAATGTTGGATATCGTTGTTCTCCGTACAAAGTATTGTAATACTTTAAACATGATCAATAAATAAAAACATAGGATGTAGTAATTCAATATAAAAAGATGTATTCAAGATTGAAAATACTTTGTTTATTGAAAATACTTTTTTTGTACATATTACTATAATACAAATATAAATAATTATTCAACCTGACATTCTACTACCTAAGTACTCCTATCTACACTATGCTACCTATGCTCTTCAGGCTCTGAATGTTGTATGTGTGTCTACAATATTTCTGATTCTGATAATAAGAATGGTTAAAAACATAATTTCATACAATATAATTGTATATTATCCGGTTTCCTCTTATTTGCTAGCTAAAGGGCCAAAAAAAAGACAGAAAAACTTTCCATAAAAACCTTTTCAGATTTCTGCAATTAAACTATGAGCGCACAGTAACACAGCCAATGTTTAAAAAGGCCCTGTGTTTAGAAATACAAATGGGTTCTGATAAGATGGCACCTTGTGTGTGTGTGTGTGTCACAGTCTGTGAAAACTCCCTTAATTAGTGCAGTCGTGTCTGATTGGCAGTGAGTCAGGATCTCATTCTAAAGGAGATCCACTGATCTATTAATCCCAGACACTGCCTGATTTAAGTTTAAAATCATTTACATTCTCCACTAGTCAAATACTTTACTACATTAACTGTTTTTAACATGTATTAATGTTTTTTGTTATCTTAGAAATTAAAGCTAAAGCTAAGCAGGACACAATAAAAACTCCTTTACTGCCGTTAAAATGTGGCCTAATGAACTAATAATTACGCTGCACAGAGATTAAGTATGTTGTTAAAGGACCAGCAAAGTTAAACATTTGGCAGATTCTCATCGACAATCGCCCCAAACATTCAGTCTTGAACACATTATGGACGTTATTGACTTTTCTACCACTTAATCTAATTTCAACAAAGATGGCTACGGTTAGTGTGTGTCTTGTTTTATATGCTCAATAAAAGAGAAAAATAATTCTGTTTTGAGTTTAACATACTGTAAGCATTACATCTGCACGTAGAAAGTGTCCTCTCTGAAACCAAACCTGCTTTTAAAATAATGTGAAATAGACTCAAACAAATATAAATACAATCCAGAATTTTTAAAAACAACCAATGTCTCATTAAATTTACTTATTGGATATTACATTTTTAATACTGTGAACCTTCGCACATCCCCTTAAAAATATTGTTGCACAGTCTTGCTTATGTCTTTCCATTTTCAACAGTTACATTATACATATATATTTATTTATGTTCCTGGTCTATGCATCAATACATCAAATTTCTTGTATTCAAAAACCTACTTGGCGATAAACCAGATTCTGACTCTGAAATTACAGAAATGTTTCAGGCTAACAGAACAAAAAGGGACTTCTTTCACATTTGGTCAACTTTATTTGTACTTGGTCTTATCTTTTAGAATACATCTGACAACTTTGAGTCTGTTCCTTCACTTACATTTCCACCAATTCAAGCCATCACCAACAAAATTGCAGCAACATGTACATTAATGATCATAAAACAATCAAAGAGACAAATTCATAACAAAACCCCTAAAAGGTCCAATGATTCGACAACCCAGGGTCTCCAGAGAACCCTTTGAATATTAACGAGTGCTCCGTGTGCATTTAGGATCGATTCGTTGTGAGAATCAAAAAGGCCGTAAATGAACACTTGCTTGTGAAAAACCTTTCACGGATTTGAACCATTCATTCAGATCCAAACGACACACTGGAAATCCTGGATGATCCCGACATCTAGAAAAACATGAAAATCTAAACAACTTTTAAAGTTCTCACTCTTCCTCAAGTGCATTAAAAAGAATCTAGTAAACAAAGCTGGGCAAGAACTCAATAAAACAAAGAAAGCACGTCAACAGGATGATCCGCAAACATCAGTGGTTCAGTCCCCTGAAGGGATTCCCAACAGCTGAAAATCAGTCACTTCCATGTTGACGCGATGATAATCAATCATTTCCATGCACACAAATTCATCACTGACGAGCTCGGGGAGACTTGACAATAATCTACTGCTCAGAATCGGTGAGAAAGATGATCATCTCTTCCCAATTTTGTGGAAATATTAAGTACAGCAGGATGAAAGTTAAGTGTAGAGCCACACAGCTGATTATTGGCAAGCCCTCTCCAAAATATATGAAATGTGGCACGAGTGCAGACGGTGCAGCTCTGAGCTGACTGAAGTGCTTGGCATAATAGAGAGGGGTGGAATGAGTTTTGTTTTTGTATTCAGTCAGAAGCAGATAGAGGGAATCACCAGCAGGTGGAGCATGTGCTTTGAATCTGAACCATAATTTTAAACAGCAAACAGTCCGTCACAGTGATCTTTCCTCTGAAGCAGACTAGATGACAACAAAGTGGACAATAAAATAAAAAAAAAAGTGTGCCTGAATGTTTTCTTTCTTTACCCAAAAGATTAATTACAATGACATAATTGTCCTCAATTGTTATCTATTTGTAAATGTGACAAACATAACTATCTATCTAGCAGTAACCTCTTCTGTTGTTAGGTATTACAGTGTGACTGAACACAAGAGGGAAATGGCAGCGACGTCGCGTGGCTCAGTTCGACTGACAGGTCTACATGGATGCGCGTGTGTGTGTGTGTGTGTGTGTGTGTGTAGGGATTAAAAGTGTGTGTATTCAATGTGTTGTGTGTGTTTATGTCCTTTATTTTCCATGATGGCTATCCTGTTGTCTTGCTGTGGTTAGTCTTGTGCATCAGCGCCTTCTCTGTCGCTCCTGATCCATTTCAGTCAGTTTCTCCTCTTGCACCTCCTCTCCTGATGGTTACTGAAGCATCACGTTCCAGTCTAACCCTGCGTTCACGCCGGGCTTACGAAGCGTCAACACCGACATGGAGGCGTCAAAGTCAAACTCCAGCTGGCTCTCCTGACCGTCTGCAAAGCACAAAGAGAGAGAAAAGGGGACGTGAATCTCATCATGGTCTCACAACAGATCATTTAAAAAAAACAGCAACAATAAGATCGTAATAAGGATGCTGAGGGTGTAAAACGACTAGTTCAGAAAACACCACCTCCAGGAAACATCACCGGAAGTGAAAACAGCCACACGCAGTCACACCCGGCATAAGTTAATCGGTTTTCAAGTGCGTTCTGCAGCAAACCGGTTCACACTTTAAATTCTCCAGACCTCGGTCTGAAGCTCAAATGCACCCAAAGTTTAGTTGTCCAAACAAAATGCTATTTGAGCTTCAGAAAAAATAAATTCAGCATTATAATTTGAGGAAGTGAGTTTTGGCAGTAGTTGCTATAAACTGCGAAATATAAATGAGACCCGAGAAGCCAACATGATATTCCTGAAATATCAAAAGATAAAAACATGCTACTTTAGTTATTAGAGAAAGTTAAACTCTTTAGAGAAACTTTAAAACGTGCATTCAACTTAAGGTTAGTGGGAAGATTATTCTTCTGTTTAAAATGGTATAAATGTTGAACAGATTCCTTTAGTCAGCATACAGTCTAACTTTAAATGAATTACACATATGAGCATTAAAGTGTGAGTGAAATGCTGTATATTGCACTCACCAGCAGTCTTGAGGGTGACCTTGCTGGGTTTACTGGCTCCCAGTATGACAATGCGTTCAATCCAGGAGTGGGTGGAAAACTGGGCATCTGGAGCCAGGTTCCTGAGAACAGAGACATGGACACAAAAATGTTAAGTAAACCGTATAAAACAAATCATGCGTTTACAGTGTTATGTCTGCGATACAATAGAGATGCAAGCAGGAGAATATTGGTCACTCACGCAGAAGAGAGCATGTTTTTGGCAAAGGACAGCTTCCTGTGGATGAACTCCTTCTTTTCATAGTTGAAGGTGTGGCCATCATCTATGTAGAGCTCACCCTCTGCAGTTCTCTGTCAAAGAAACGGTCAAAACACCAAGTAGGACAAAGCAACATGTCAGATCAGCAGCGGATGAACATTTATTTACAACTAGAACCATCGTTTTATATTATAGGAGCAATCCCTGATGGAGCCAATTGTACATAAGTGAAGAAACAATCAAAAACACAGCAGTGGATGAGAGTTGCGTTACCTGGGGGTTAAGAGCCACATATAAAGTGTAGGGATCGTGCATCATGCAGGAGGAGGACCTGCGAACTCGAATCTTCCTGGGAATAATGGAGCCGCCACGCTGGAACACGGGGATCTGAACAGAAGACAGAAAGCTCCATGTTAACATCAGAGGATATGAGGAAAATACTAATTATTAAAAAGGATGTGGAGCCTCGAAATATAGAAAGTGTGTCTTACAGAACTCATGGTGACCGGGATGTAAAGGTTCTGGGCCCCGTTGTGCTTTTGGAAGGTGTGGACGTCAAACCAAACCTGAGGAACACAAGTTGAGACGACACCTGAATCAGCAGTCCTCTAAAAAGATCTTTTCTTGACAGAACCATTAATTGTAACACTGAGCTTCAGTCTGAACACAGAGAGAAACAGTAATAGTAAGATGTGTTAAAGCGTCCATGTTTCTTCCTCTTACCTCGTCTTTGCCAGGCAGGTAGGCGGTGACTCCCCTCACTCCTTCCTCAGTGACCGGGTGCACCAACAGGTCTCTCCCTGCAGCAGAGTTAAGCAGCGTCAGCAGATCTGATAATCGCTTTGAATCACGTCTGTCTTGCTGCAACAATTGATTTACAGTTTCCATTCTAGTTTGTCTTGTTGAACCTCGGCCGTTCCCAGGATTAACAGAAGTGATCCACACTTTAACCTTCAGACAGATTAAAAAACTAAAACCATAAAGAGATCTCATGATGGATCTGATGAAACTAGGCAGAGGACAACATTAAAGTTCTGGTAACCCTATAAAAAAGGGAAGACCCTGGGCTCACTTCAGGCACACTTAAAGTAAAATGCCTTTATTATTATTATTAATGAAGAGTTGATGTCTTGCGTCTTCTTACCGATCAAGAACTCGTCATCCAGAGCGAACGTAGCAGGATCCTGAGGATACTCCACCCACAGTGGTCTGAAAGAACCAACAACATTTAGTATTTCTGTGCATTGGGGTATTATGTATAACTGTAAGCCAACATAAACAATGTTTCCTGGCTTGTCCTCACCTCATGATGGGCTCTCCAGTGCGGTGTGCGTGGTAGAACTGCTGGTACCAGTAGGGCAGCAGGGTGTAGCGCTGACGAACCGCTTCGCGGATCAGCGCCGTGTTGTCCGGACCAAACAGCCAGGGCTCTCGGCGGGGGGTGTCCAGGTGGGCGTGGGCCCTGAAGAACGGCTGGTAGGCTCCCGTCTGGTACCAACGCACCAGCAGCTCGGTGCTCGGAGACTTGAAGAAACCACCGACGTCAGCTGTGAGACAGATGGGGTCGGTGTTAGTGTCAGATCTGGTGTGACTCTGGGGCAGCGGGTTTTTGAGGGTACTGATAATTACCGGTAGGTACTGGTTAGTTAAATATAACATAAATACAAATTTCTGCAGAGCACTAGTTTCCATTTCACAGTTTATTGATTTTGCAGGTTTATTTTATCAAATGTTCTGAAACATAATGGAGGATATGTCCATATTCTAGACTACTACCTCTTGGTTTATAGGAAGATATAACCATGAGGAAATACACATTGTATAAGTTGTATTGTAAAATATTTTTACATATACTTAAAAAACACTAACAAAACTGCTTCAAAAGTCAGCCACAAAACATCTCAGAATATGTTTTTTGTCCAGGTCATTTAACGCAGACTAAAACACAAACTCACCGCCGCAGAAGGAGATTCCCACCAGGCCGAGGCTCAGACACATGGGGATGGAGATCTTCAGATGGTCCCATTCAGCAGCATTATCTCCCGTCCACACAGCTCCTACGGACGCACACACACACACACACACACACACACACACGTCGACAGTTAAGGTCCTGTGCTAAAATAGCCCGACATGAAAGATTTCTAGCAGGAAGAAAGAAAAGTGAAACCGGTGAAGGGCTTACCGTAGCGCTGCGACCCAGCAAAGAAGGCTCTGGTCAGGACAAACGGACGCTCAACTCCCCCTGACCTCTGGATCAGACCCTCCGCTGTGGCCATTTGCTGCAGGTTGTACACATGATAATCACTGCTATGTTTAACCCATAGCATCAGATTTGTATAGTTTGTTTCTCTTTCAAAGCCAGACAGTATAATCATGTCAATAAGATTATTTTAAAATCTGAATTTCCCAGATTTCATTCCCACTGCTGGAAAACGTTAGCATAGCATCAATGAAAAGTTCAGCGATACATCTGTCAAAAGTCCGATCACTACGGGTCGCTTTATTTTACTAAAACATTGATTTGTTCTTCGCTGTGTTTATTTTCTTCATCCTCGAACACAAACTGGAAATTAAGTTCTACCGTAATGTTCAATCAACTACATTGGAGACAGTAGTTACGTTCATGCATGAAAACATGAGGATGAAATGTTAAGAGAAAGGTTCAGTCTTTAACATGAAGCCACAGACTGACTATGTGCACTCACCACATAGAAACCATACAAGTTGTGCACGTCGCGGTGCTCCCAGGCTCCGTGCACCGCGTCCTTGTGCATGGTCACCTCTGGCCCATTAAAGACAGACGGCTCATTCATGTCGTTCCATGTGTACAGGTTCTCCATGGAACCCTGGAGGGCGGACAGAGAAGTGGATAAAAGACTTGAGGTCAGACAAACCATATTATTGGAAAAGTTTCAAATTAACAGAGTCAGTAAACCTGTACGCAGAAATTACAAATAAAAAATCCTTTCAGAGTCAGTGGCCAAGAGTGGTTGGCAGCTCCCAGGTGACAATATGTTAATGTCACTGGGAGCTTGTGACATTTTCCGGTTAAATACAGGTTGAATTAGAGACAAGTGTCCTTCAGACTCACTTCATACTGATCATATGCAAACATGCTGGCCCACCAGTCCCTCATGTCTGCACGATTGAAGTCTGGATAGCCGGCACTACCTAAAGTTCAGCATCCGAAGCATAGAAAGGAAAGTCAGGGAAATATTCACTGTAGTTATATCTGCACAGTGAGCAACGCGTCACTATAAAGGTCATTGTGTCTCAGCGACGAGCGAGTTCATGAAGAATATTTACAAATGCATTTTCAAACACTTTGTGGAAAATGATGCAACGTTGTCAGTCTCTTACCAGGCCAGCACCAGCCCTCGTAGTCGCCACCATCTTTGTTCTTGATATAGAAACCCTTATTTCGGATTTCATTATGGATCTTGTAGTTGCTGTCTACCTTGATATGAGGGTCCACAATGGCCACCATCTATAAAGAAATGAAAGAAGACTGAGCAGAGAGTCTTGAAAGTCCTGTCACGAAGGTGTCTGCAGGTTATTTTACTGAGATTTCAGGTGACACGAGATAGAAAGTAAAATAGACACTGGAGAACTTCTGGCAAGAAAACCCACGAAATAGTGGCTCCTAACATTGTCTGCTGGTACCGTGATGTTGGACTATTTGTATTATGTACCTTGCGTTTCTTCTCCACGAGACCCTGCAGCATTTCCTTTGGCGTTGCGAACTTGTGTGGATCCCAGGTGAAGTAGCGCTTGCCATCCGTGTGCTCGATGTCGAGCCAGATGTAGTCATAGGGGATGTCGTGCTCGTCAAAGCCCGCGTCCACTGAAGCCACGTCCTCCTGGTCATTGTAGTTCCAGCGGCACTGGTGGTAGCCCACAGCAGCTTGGGGAGGGAAGGACTGAGTGCCTGATGGACGACAGCAGAAGGAGGTAGGACATGAGGAGAGGAACTGAGACCGAGGACGTCAGTCAAACGCTGATCTTTTATTGGGCTGTGCCGATACCCGTACTCATGCTCAAGAGCAAGCTTCCTACCTGTGAGGGAGGCATACTGAGCGAAGACATCTTTGGGTGTCGGCCCAAGCATGATGAAGACATCAACGATGCCGCTTTCAGAGATCCAACGCACATCCGTCTGTGGAGTCTCGCTAGAGCCTTGAACGTAATCCAACATTTTTCCAAACACGGTCTGGAAAGAGGCAAACGTGAGAGTGAAGCTCTGTGCTTTAGTGAAGCAGACACTCTCTACTGGCTCAAGTCCCAGGAAGTAAGGAAACAGAAAAAATGGACATACCTTTCCAGCTGTGTTGGAGCTGATATCCACCCAGGTCTCAGCAGCATTCAACCAGAAGATGCCGGTGGTGCGCTGGGCGTTGTGGGCCAACATGACTGGGACAGCGCCATAAAGAGCCATAGGGTTGTACAGCTCGTACTGGAACACATCCAAGTTATAGAGCCGATATGGATCCCCATTCCTGAAACAGAAAAATACACACGGGCTTGATCCAACGCAGAGAAGACGACACGGACCACTGTGCATGTGCCATTCAAACTCCTTTTTGTACGTGAAACGTGACTTGTTGTTGACACTCACTCTGTTGTTTTGAGCCGGAGGGTGTCTGCGTGTTCTGGGATGCCGTAGACGTGCTCCACACCCGGCAACGAAAAGTCTAAACTAATAGCAGATGGACCTGTGAGGCAAGATATCAACACAAGTTAACCCCTAATGCAGATATTATGGCAACAGCAATTCATCTGAATGAATTAACTAACTGAAATGATTACCATTAGGTTTGCTGTCTGAGTGAGATTTAAACGTTTCCTCCCACATCCCGTCTTCTACTTTGTCTTCCTCTTCTTTTGCTTTCTGGCAGCCAAACAGGAAGAACAGTGACACCGTTTACAAGAGAAGATACTGCATAGAAACAGTGCGCTTAAAATAAAAGAGAGGAAGTGGAACAGAAAGGGTATGTTAGTGTGTCGTACCTCTGCCTGGGTTGCCGGATCAGCCTCCTCTTTCTTCTCTCCCTCTGGGTCCACCTGACTGCTTCATGGCCCAAAGTGAGAAAGGGGTTACAGGGAAGATAAAGATGTGTCACTTTGGCTAATTGATGCTCTCTTGGGACAATATATGGGGGTGTAATTAAACCATGATAAAAAGGAAAGGACATACAAACAGGGAGGTTGGTGAATACTCCCTGATTCTACATCGACAACGAGCAAATAATCTACAAGAACTTGATCGACTTGACTTTAATGACAAAGGGGACTGAGCAACTCCCTACCTTGTGGCTATTTCAAGCTAGGCATTATGGGACTGGATCTCTAGTGGCTGCTGCTTGTAACACCCACAAGGTTCCTTACAGAACCAACCGGTATCCAGTGGAACCCTTAGTGTACCATGGTGTGATCAAGGCCATAGCAATACACCGACATGTGGTAGTCACACTCAGCTGTGGCGGTGCATGATCTGCAGCAGCGCACACAAAAGAGGCAGTGGTGCAAAAACGCCCGCTACGCCACATTCACATTTCAGCGGAAAAACAAGGCTCTTGTGTTGCACTGCAAGAGGTGAGTGAGTGAGTGGGGAGTCTGTGTAGCGTACTCCACTAATAAAGCATGTTAACACTAACAGACTCATGACATACAGTTAAAAAGAAATTGATGCAGCAGAAGCAGAGATAGTGTTTTTTTATTCCACACTTTCTTCAAGAGGCGCCTACACTACCCACAATGCAACATGACCACCAAAAGTGCAGCCTACTGACGAAGTCTGTAAAGTAAAATGTTATTCCTTTGTAGTAATAGTGGAGTTTCTCTTCTTTATTAGTTTCTAAATGGAAATGGACTTAACAGTAGTTAGAAGTACTGAGGCTCAAACTGTTTTTGTACCAAAGCTGAAGGCTGATGGTTCACAAAGCCCACGTTGTTAGTTTGGTCTCAATATGATGATTTAATATTGTACAGTTTCACTCGGACATTCATTATTTTAGCCTCCATCTTAAATTGTCAAAATACACCACAAACAACAATGGTGAAGGCGCCTGACAAAGCTGTCTTTCCGCAATAATGAGAGTATGGTTTAGAGCTCAAAAGAAGCACCGTACCAGAAAATAATTCAGATTTTTAAACTTAACTGAAATGCAAACTGAAGCATAACCACAAAGAGAGATGTTGCTGTTGGGTTTGGGAACTGGGCTGCCGTACTGGAAAATAAGACACCAACTATCTAGTGGGACTCAAACTACATGAGAGTGAAGACAAAAAGCTTTACTTTGATGCGCCTTCTAAACCTGCCGCCACTAGCGTTATATTTCATCTACCAGGAGCTGAGCAAGCGTGAAAACTAGTTTCAGTCAACACAACTGGTCAAGTCATGCAGCTAAGATGTTAGTTCTGCTGGAGTGACACTACTAGACGATTCAGTTAAGTGGACGCTGATCTGACAAGAGAGTAAAATCACCGGTCGGTGCAGCAGACCCCAAATCATTCAGATGTGTTTTTGTCATTATCAGGATGATTTTTCCTTTGTTTCATGAAATGAGACGAAAAATCTACATCTTAAGTGGCAATTATGTAATCATTAGTTTAAATGATCCTTCAAAAACATGGATGATGATAACAGGAGGCTGGACTTACCCCTTAATTATGGATTGAATTAAACACAGACATGCACACACTCAGCCACAGCCCTCTCTCGCGCTCAGTCACATTTATTGGAGGGTAAACACTGTATTTGGTGTGATGGGAGTCCCTTAGAATTTTTGTCACTGTTGGCAGCATTAGCACAAGGAACAGAATACACACTTACAAATCTTAAGGGTCTTTACCTAGAGAATACCCTCTTGATATTATCCCACACGCTAGCCACTGTGCTAGTTACTTTATAGGAGAAACTAGGATGATAGGGAGAAGAGGACAGAACAACGAGTCAGAGACAATACTTAAAAAACAAACCATTTCATGGGAACAAAAATCGAAATCATCCACTGAGTGATGACGTGGATTAAAAAGAGAGGGCTAGCATTTGTAAATGTGAATGCATGCGTGGTTCCTCACGTGTCCTTGCGCATCCTCAGGTGCTCGAAGGCCAGCAGGCCGCGCGAGTTCAGAGACATCAGCACTTCTCGCCCCTCCATGATGTCCAGGCGGAAGGGCCGGGCGCTGACGATGACCCTCTGAGACTCCGACCCCAGAGACAGCACCACCCCGTTCTCGTCCTGAGACAGGAGAGACAGGCTGAGGAGAGAGGGAGAGAGAGGCGGTGAAGTTAAAAGAGAGGATTTGGTTCAGAAAAACAAAAGTGAGGCCAAAAAAATTAAAGAACTCAATTACTATTTACTCAGTGACTACCTAAATTCTGTAGGGTTATCTTATTAAATCCAAGTGAAGCAAAACTAAACTTCAAGGTTGGAGATTTATTTGAAATGAGATTCTGAGATAAAGCCAGAAAGCAATTATCTGAAAAGCCTGTTTGTCATCTGGAATCTTGTTTCACTGGAAGAAAGTCAATCGAGTGATACACCGTGGGTACAGGCTTCAACCTTCAGTGGAACATACCGTTTCATTTCCTTTAAATAATTAGTCAAATAAAATATTCTTGATATGCAATTATTCATTAGGCGTTACTTAATTCAGACATGCCTATGGGCACAGGTATTAATAATATGATTAACGATGGCTCTGTTCTATTCAAGTGTACCGGTATGTACAATACCAAGACCCTGAAACTGAAGCAGCTAATTGGAATACAGCCATCAATAATGTTAATATTTATACTTCTGCGACATGTCAAAATGTCATGAGTGAAAAAAAAGAAATTGTAATATTTTACGCAAGACAAATTTGTGATTTGGGGTTAAATTAATAAAACTGAAAATGGCAAAAAAAATTATAATTATATTTTGCTTTTTCAGCTTGATTCTGTCATATCCAAACCCCCAGCCACCCCACACAGTGAGGAACACCCCTGGGAGACTTACGGCTCAGTAAGCGGCTCCCTGATGAGCACGTCTGGGACCTCGTAGCGAGGCCTCAGCGGCTTCAGCTCGTTAATCTTCACCCTCGTTATGTTTCCCTGGAGACGGTAAAGCTCAAGCAGCAGATGCACCTGAGACAAAAATGCAGAAGCAAAAGAGGACTTTCATTATTATCTCATGAACACGACAGCAAAGCCAGAGAGCTACAAACAGGTTCAGCCAAGGGCTGCATTCCACTCAGTTTAGCCGTTAGTGCCTTATCTTTATGTCAGCCATCGTGTCCCCAATGTGAATTGCTTCTCTGTGTGATTTACCTTGTTGTTGTCATTGATGAGCTGCAGCGTGAGCTTGGTGTTGGTCAGCTCCATGGTCTCCAGCAGGGCTCGATAGGGAGACTCCCCAGGCTTCAATGCTCGCTGGCGCCTTTAAAAAAAAAAAAAAGATGTCATAACAAAATTGGACACCAGTGATGAATCTGTGCTTTTCCTGCAACACCAACTTCAGGTTCATAAATGTATTATTTTTGCACTCACTTGCAGAAGGCACTCTGGTCGCAGGTCTTGAAGTTGCCCTTGTCCACAGCCCACGTCCCGCTGAGGGACATAGCCAGCCAGAGCACCAAGACAGGCGCCATCCTGCAGAGAAAAGCAAAGAGACGACCTGAAGTTTAGATGGTCTACGCTCCAATTCATTTGGTTGAACATTGCCCAAGTAAACACCCAAGAGGACCCTACCCAAACATCTGTATGTATACAGGGGTTAAGGTTCTACAGACGCACACAAGCGGACCTTGATCTCTCTGTGCTGGTCAAATGTGTCCTCAACTGAAACTGTCACAGGCAGCTAACCCATTTCCCGTTTCCTCGTAATGCTGCAGCCAAACATTTATGCACACGTAAGCATTTTAAACAGTATCCACAATCACGTTTTTCGCGTTAGACCCCAGGGCCTGGATGTAGAGACGTATTTACGGCCCAGAGACGTATGATATGCTGTGCCAGAAGACAAGTGTTAGCTAACGTATCAGCTAATGTGGGCTAAACTTAGCTAGCATGCAATCGGATTTCTGGAAAAAGACACCAAATTAACAATTTCACCACAATAGTGCATCCGTTTTTATAGACGGACTAACGCCTGGTTGTCTGACAGCAGCGTTGTCGTTAATTAGGAATATATTAGGATCTGTATATCGTGCTAACCTTGCTAAGAGCGGCACAGGCGGGTTGACTGTCAACCCGCTAGCTTTAGCGTTAATTCAATTGGAAGGATCGGCACTTTTCCAGTAACGGTTACAATTCTCCCTTGCGGCCGTTAAACTTTAAAACAGAAACGTTTGCTCACACGTCTATTAAGTGTGTACACACAGCGATAATCTCTGGCCTCCGGCGCGCTGATAATATATCAAACAGATGATAAATTCACGATGTAACAGCGGCTCTGCTTTGTCTTACCTTTCAGTGAAGGTGGCCATCTTGATTATGCTTCCGTTAGACTCCGCCCATTTGAGTCCGCAACAAAGATCGTCAAAAAGTAACTGACATATTTACTTTGTTCTCTCTAAAGTAATACACATAAAGTGAATGTGATTATAACAAATATCCTTTCGAGTTTGATTTTACTGAATCAAGGTTGTAATTTTTTTTTATCTGGTTGATGATAAAAGGAGGATGTAAACTGGGTTAGTGATTCAAGATAAGATAGGGGGCGTGGCTTAACTACGTGACTTCCTCACGAGTGGCCACGTCATTCCTGAGCTCCAGTCACTGAAGTGCACATTTATCCTGGATGGATTTTCAACCAATGCAACGTATCAGTGGAGTAAACACGTGTACAGGCTAATGCAAACCACATCAACGGTCCTGAAATCACTCCTCACTTTGTGTATCTTTATACGGTTTCGATTTATATTTAATACATAAAGCAGTGATTCCCAACCTGTTGACCCTCCAAGATAAATATAAAAGATGACACCATCATTCATTTTATTATACAACATTTTACTTTTATGGTTTCATCCTTTACTTTGAGAAGAACAAAAACAAATCACTATTTGTTTTATTTACCAAACTATACTCCATTACCTCGGGTATGCAGTTACAAGTAGACATCGTTGAATCAACTCTATGGTAATTTGCAAGGCTGCAGTTTGTCAGTTTGTCTTTATTAAGTAATAACAAGGCCAGGGCTAATGGATTACATTGTAGTGTAGGTGTTTCCATTTTTTTAAAGAAAAAAATAAGAGTTTTCTAATGTTTGTTTCTTGAAATATAGTATATCTTTAACTCCAAAAACTATTGAAATTAAATAGTCTCTAAGAAGAAAGAACTACTATCCTGCACTTTGATTTTATTGAAGCGGTCACAAAGAAAAAAAAGTTGGAAACAACTGGCTTAGAGGATTTACACGATGCAAAGAACATGATGATACAACTGTGTGGTGATCACTTTAATCACCAGGAGAGTCCTGTGATAACAACTCTTTAGCATTAACAATGATGCTCAATTCAAGACACATTCTTGGACCAAATTATTTATTTTGTAAAGTGGTTTAAACAGTTTTTTGGCGTATAACAACAGATAGAAGGCATGTTTATAGCCACAATTTTAGAACATATACAACCTGAAAATGATTCAAAACAACGTAAAAGTGAATTAGCTGAGTTAAATGGTATTTTCCAACCAAAGTCACACTTTAAGGCTGCGTTTTGTGTGGAGCAAATTCTCTATCAACATAATATACATGTGTGCCATTTGTCTTGTCCCAGGAACAACTAGTTAGAAACGCTTCAAGTCTAAAAATATAGTACAAAAAGGTACACGCACACGCTCACACGCATACAGACACACAAACACACACACACACACACACACACACACACACACACACACACACACACACACACACACACACACACACACACACACACACACACACACACACACACACACACACACACACCTAAACTTGTATGAAACTGAAGTACAGTGAAAGCAACTTTGCGGTCCACTCTTGGAGCGATGCAACACAGCATTCTGTCTATTTATTTCTTGTTACCTGCTCCACACAGTCTTCTCCCCACAACCCTTTAGAGCTGGAACCGCCAGCACAGATGTCCCAATCTATCAATGTTTTTATGCAGGACACTGTGAATCGGTGCCACGTATCTTGCCACGTCACCGTCCCGAGAGAAGTCCCTGCAGAACAGCCCCTTCTCTGAGCTAAAGACAAACTTCTGGGGCATGGGCCCATTGCCTCGCACGTACTCCCACACAGCCAGGAGCAGCAGCCTCACTTCGAAGGGGGTGAGGTGGGGGAAGGCTTCGTGGACGTTGGCCAGGACAGGAGGCAGGAGCTGGCCCTCTCCCATGCAGGACACCAGGAGGCAGGAGGCCTGGAGGTGCCACGGGTAGTCTGTGGACAACGTCTCGCGGGACGCCTCCCAGTGGGCCAGCAGAGTGGCCAGGAGGCCTCTGAGCACCGCCGAGCAGTAGCAGAGAGCCGGGCGTCCGGCCGCCACCACCTGAAGCAGAGGGAAGAGCACCGGGTGGGCCTCAAAGCAGCGTCGGATGTGGATGTCTCGCTCCACCGTGGTGCGGGCGTGCTCCTCTGGGGGCCAGGACAGCTCGCCGTTGGCCACATCTGGACAGACGTTTTCCACCATGGTAACTGCAATGACCTTGGCTGCCTCGGCGTTGATGGGCAGCGGCTCGTCTGGGTCAGACGGTGGTCGTGAGCTGTTGATAGAGCCGTTGAGACCAGAAGAGCTGCAACACTGGACTACGACAGTCAGCAGAGTCTGGACGTTCTACAGAAGGAAGAAACACGCATTTAAAGTCTTTTCGGCTGCAGCACAACAAACACAAAAAGTACCTAATCACAGTATCTTTAATCATTTACAGGTATAGTGCAGGATATAATTCTATACATTTCTGTATATTTGCAGGGCCACCCACACAGACCTACCTCCACTCAATACATTCTTTTTAAAATGTCCTGTAAAATGTTTACGTGAACATGTAGTTTCAACTTTAAAGCGAATACAAAGACAGCTGAAATGTGCATTCATGACCTAATTCATAGAGAAAAATCACTTCCCTAATTTGTATATAGCATCGACAGCTCCACTGTTATCTTATGTCATCCACATTTTGCCTGCCGTGCTAAACTATCGTTCACAAATTGTGCAACCCACCTGCATGACGCCCGATGGGTCAGGCAGCTGTGTGTCAGTGCGGACCTTCAGCCCCTTGCCAATCACCCCGGCATGAAACACAGACCACACGCTGCCGGAGAAGTTGACGATGGTACCGAACCGACAGTTGATGTCCAGCAAAGAGGCTCCGATGTCAGGAGACAGAGATGGGGAAGGCAAAGGGGCGCCAGACATGTCTGCGATCTGCCCTCCAAACAACCCAGCGTTGCCTTTATGTAGGGCGCCCTCGACCAGCTGCTGAAGTACCGCTTTGAGAGTGAGCGGAGAATACGCTGCCAAACGGGACAGGAGCAGGACCGAACAGTTCACCGCCTCGCCCGCCTGTCCCCCATCTCTCCCCACCTTCCCTCCTTCCACTCTTCTCCGCAGCGCCATAAAGAAATGAGTGACGGCAGCGCGTGAGAGCAGGAGCAGGTGTGCTGGGGAGGAGGTGCGCGGGAGTGGGCTGCAGGACAGGAGGCGCACCGTAGCGTGGGATACAGCCGAGTCACCGTGGAGAAGGAGTGGGCCAAAATCGTGGAGGTGTCCCGAGACCGCTGAGCCCACCTGGATGGCCATGGAGGACTGAACCCCTGCTGCTCCTCTTCTCTCCTCATCCTGACTCTGGATGGCTGCAGCCAGGTTAAGCAACAGCTGCCTCAGCTGCCGGGGCCCCAGAGTGTGTGTATGGATCTGGGCTACGCAGCGAGTTATAGCGGCAGGAATGAGTCCCGCCATGCAAGAGGAGAGTGTGGTGTGCAGCTGCCAGGCCAGAGCCAGCTCCTCTGGGTTGTGGGCCTGAGTGAGTAGCTGGCAGAAAGCCTCAGTGGCCACGCTGGGACCTCCATACACCGACAGCAGACACAGCAACTGGTGCAGCCAGAGGTGACGCTTCCTTTCCAGTCGCAGCGTCTCTGCGCAGAGCTCACCTACGTGAGACTGCAGCTCCTCCAAGAAGGGGATGAGCCGCTTGGGTTGAGAGGAAGCAGGGTGATGGGGGTTGACTTCGGCTCCATCTGAGCGGTTGAAGACCAGTTTGTGGAGATGCAGAAGCAACATCTGGAGGAGGCGATCGCAGCCTTCTCTGACACCTTCATGCGGGGAGGGTGTAGGCCCAGAGATGATGACTGAGGCCGGGGTCGCCGTGTCTGCCAGAAAACGGAGGACCCGGGACCCTCCTGATGGGCTCTGGCTTATAAGGTGAACAGCCAGCCCCAGCATGTTATCCAGTTCATCTCTGGGGAGGCCCTGCAGCAAGACCTGCAGCTGGAGCAGAACAGGAGGGCGTAGCAGCTCTACCAGCTCTGCAGACACTGCACCAAAGAGGTTGGGGGACATCGCAGCCAGCTGCAGGAGAAATGGTACTGCAGCGCGACGGAGTTGAGGAGAACTCTCCCAGGACGTTGAGGATGAAGTGGGAGATAGAGGACTTGACGGAATCAGGCTTTCCTGAAACATCCTGAGCAGCTCCTTCCTGATGCTGTCCGAGTGGTGCACTGCAAGGTGTCCAAGGATGCCCACCACCGAGCCAATCTTTGGCACTCTGCTGCCTTTGTCCCCGACCATCACCATCATCCCTTGATCCTTAGCGCCATGAGAGCAGAAGTCCTTGAGTCCACACGCCAAGACTCGGCTGATGATAGTACCCGGGAAGGCGGAGCCGATGTGAGCAACCACCCAATCAAAATGCGGGGAGTGCTGAACTGAGGTGTCCAACAGCGCATCCACACACGCATCAGGGCACCAGGCCAGCATGGCGGCCAAACACTGGGAGTAGGCCTCCATGAGGGACCGGGTGGCAGCGCAGGACATCCAGAGCTGGAGCAGCTCGTTGAGACTGGATGAGTGGGGGGCCACCCTGCGGCCGGCGTGCTTGCTGCTCAGCTGGCCCAACAAGTCCACAGCCCAGGTGGACACCAGAGGGGCCCAGGCTCGGGGGTTGAGACAGATGAACTCTGACAGGACGCCATGAACCTCCTACAGACAAACAGAAAATATATTATGTTTCTATGAACGCAGGAAAACATCTAGGCTAGCGAGATCGGACAGGGTCTGGATTTGTTCCTCTTGTGGGCCCATGAAACCAATGTAATGCTCTAATCTTTATAGAGTCTGTCATCACACCTGTATGATGTCCTCCAGGTTGGAGCTGACCCCGGAGCTGGCATCGCTCTCCGTCTCCAGGTTGTGCAGGAAGGCGGAGACATGCTCGTCATACACGCCCCTCAGGTGCTCCAGCACCGCCCCTCGACAGGCCGGGACCGAGCGCAGCAGGCGCACAGCACAGCGGGCGTGTTCCCGGACACTGAGCTTCCGGCCCTGGACGGTGTCGACGCCACTGATGAAGGACTTGATCTCCTGGGAGAGTTCCTGGGCGCTGAAGGATGAAGAGTGAACATGAGGAAGTGATGAGGAAAAAGACTTGTGTGCCTGTATGTGTTCACATAAAGATCTATTCATACATCACTACTGACGGAAAAAGATATCTTTCAGGGTTGCAATTAACAATCATATTCATTATCGATTAAGCGTAAGATTTATCGTTCTAAAATGATAGTCTATTAATCGATTGGGCTCGATGATCAACAGAAAATTAATCCTTCACAGTTGATTTATCATTTAAATCATTTATTGAACAAAAATGACGAGCACATTGTATCCAACTTAAGTTAGAATTTACTGCTTTTCACGGTTTCATATCTCTGTAATCTGAATATGCTTAAGTTCTTAGTTGTGGTCGGCATGTTTACACTATTTCCTGACATCTGATACACTAAATGACCGATTAATGGAAAAGAATGATCAACAGAAAAGGGAAGTAACTAAAAATAATTGTTCTCAATGTATCAATTAATCACTTATTGCAAGCAAATGTGTTTTAAGATGTTGATGTGTTTAGTTTACTATTACATAAGACAAAGATCAGCAAATACCCTTAATTAATAAGCTGCAACTTGACTTTTTAAAAACAATTCATAAATCTTCAAAAAAAGTGATTAATTTTCTAGAAAAACATTATTATTATTAATGTAAATAGTCCTTATTAACATTGCAGATGTAAAATATATTCCAATCAAATCTTGTATGAAATAAACAAAACATTTGCTCTACAAATACTAGCTTTGCTCCAACTGATATCATTTTTAAAAGGACAAACAACAACAAAACAACAGTTTGGGGGGTCTAACAACTTGTCACGTGTGTCTGTTTTATTTTAACCCTTTAATAGAGCACATGAATAATCTAATCTGATAAGTACTCCATGTAACGTTAGCCCTGACGTCTTTTGTTAATTCTGTAACTTACAACATAAGTTGTCTCTAAAGAATACTAAAGGGACATATAAAGGTCTAACCCACTAATCTTTGCACAGTTTACTTCCATATAAAATGTAGTAAAGTGACTTTAGAGCGTGAATGTACTTGTTCTGTCAGACCTGCCGCTTCCTCTCTCAGTGATCGTCCCCACTCACCTCAGGGCGCTCTGCGCTGTGTGACTGTGTGAGCTCTGCATCGCCTTCAGCGGACTCCCGTCCACCACCACGGACATCGTTTGGTCTTTTAACATTTAATATTTACATTAATTAATCCTCATCGGGGCTGTATGGCTTCGACGGGAGCAATTGTGACAGCTTTTTTGTTGATTTCTCTGTCCAATTTCAGGACAGAAATACATCGAAAGGGCGCCACAGGCCGGATGTTGCGACTTCTTCGTTGATAGAAAAAGGAACAGCCGACACTGACAGCTGACGTCACTGGTGACACCTAGTGGTACTGAGTGGAATCGTTTTTTAAATATACATATATATATATATATGAACATAAACCTACCTGGTGTGAATGTTGTCTGTCTCCTCACTTTACCACCTTGTCAACTAATAAACTAGAAAACGAGCTGAGATAAGAATAACTTGATTGATCCCCCAAAGGTTTAAAATAATTAGATATCAGAAACAGGTTTATTATTATAAGAAGAAGATGGAATGTGCAAAATATTGACGAAAGGATGTGCACGAGTGTTCACACTATAAAGGGAAACAATATATGAAAGCTGATTATTGAGAGTATATACTGTATACTTTCAATCTCAAACTCCTAACCCAGATACAGATATATACAGATGAATAGATAAATACAGATATATTGTAATTTGACGATATATAATTCGGTGTCCTCTGTAAACTGTAAAAAAACCCAAAACTTGAATTGCAAAATACAGTATATGTATTTATATAAATATGTGTTTGCGCTCACATTTACAGTTTCCATTTCATGAAAACGTGTAAGCATATAAAGAGGCGTTGATTCAAATGTATGGTCATTGTAGCTCGAGGTGCTGTTGAATTGCATTCCATCAAACAGGTGTGTCTGCTATTTACCCCTCAATGATACAAATAGAGTGGACAAAATAATGAAAATACCGAATGCCATACAATTAACACCTTTAAACACAAATCACTACTAACTAATTATTATTATTATTTGAACAAATACTAGTACCTTTATTATTATTAGAATTATTTTGTTACTAACGTGTTGTTACTGAAGCGTCGGCGTAATTTCTGACGTTTGGGTAAGGCTTTTATTCTGAAGGTCACGTGCTCCGGATAAACACAGCAACAATCAGCCGGTCGAGCAAAGCTGGGTTTCGGTCTCGTTTCTTTTGCCGTTGTCTCTAATATTCAAACGAGCTGTGGACATCGTCTGTAACGGTAGGTGGACGGACCGTTGACACATTTAAACAAAGTGAACCGTATAATTTCAGAGAATGGCGGTGTTTTGGTAATGCTACAGTGTTTTGTAACCGATAATATGACATTAGCTTCAGAACGGCGGCTGTTATAGGCCTTTGGGTGACGTCAACACAGACGATCACTAGCTTTCCGGCACCTTCATGTTTCGTCGCTTGTTGAAGCATATTGCTGAAACTTAAAATCTGAACCGAATGACACACAATGTTTACATTACAGCAGGATGTTATTTAAATGATCAAAAATATCTTTATTAAAGCGCAAGCACATAAAAGATCTAAGTTAAGGTTATAATAACATAATATACTTGAACAGAGTTACTGATTCAACTTAATGATTATTTTGGAGGCTGTAGTTTGTGGCGCTGTTGACTTGAAAGTTTTACTGGCTGTTTTCTATTATTTTGTCCACCGCATTTATATCAATGAGGGTAAACTAAATAACAGAAACTGTCAACAGCACCACAAACTGCAGCCTCCAAAAAGGAAAAGTGAAAGTTGAATAAGCACCTCTCTAAAATTATACTATTATAACGTTCATGAAGGTGGGATATATTACAGGACTTTTGTATGAGACTGCATTGGTTTAGGTGTACCTAATAAACTGGCAACTGAGTGTATATAGATTTAGTATTTACAGATGAGCTGTCACACATCATCATGGGTACTTGATGATCCACAGGTGACGACAGTATGCCTGATTGTTATTATAGTTACAAGGAGTGATCACACAATACCCATGTAAATGTGACATTAACATGTTATAATAATATAATGTAAGTACAGCATTACATGTAATTATATTCCTAAGTTGCTGTGTTACACCTTTGAGCTAACATGAATCACGAGCACACAAGTACAACTGTATCAAAAGTATCAAAGGGATAGTGAACTACTTTTCTTTTTTAAACCTTTCTGTATCTTTTAGTCTTCTCCATATCCTGTGTTGTGTGCTAATATGTGGTCTGTGATTTGCTCCTGCAGGTGCTGAAAGCCAAGCCGGTCCAAACCAGACAAAAGAAACACAGACATGGCCCCGACACTGGTTAGGGAATGATCACTTAATCAGATTATAGAAAATTGGACTATAGAGTTTTTTTGTTTTGCTGTTTTTGTGTTCTATTATAGCAATTACATGTCATTATGCAACTTGTATAGCATGTGTGTACTACTGTATGTAGAATTTCATTGAATTTATTGAATTTAAACATTTTCAAGTCACAACATGTTTTATTTAGACCAATACCAGCCTCATCTTGTTTAACCCACAGAGAGTCCAGTCAGGTCAAATGTACTGCAGTTGTTGCCAAACAGTCTGTTGCAAAGTCAAACATTTTTTTGTTGTAATCCAAGTATGATGAGAAACCAGAGGTCGGGGACTTGATTGAGATCTTCCGGGGCTCCTATCAGCACTGGGCTGTGTATGTTGGCGATGGCTTCATTGTCCACTTGGCACCACCCTGTGAGTTTAAGCTCAAAACTTAAAAGACTCAAACACAAAACGTGTTGCGATATTTAGTGCATCAACCCACATAAGTAATGACTGTGTCTCCCCTTTTTCTGTCACTCTTTTCCATAAATAGCTGAGGTCCCGGGTGCGGGCGCCAACAGTATGATGTCTGTAATAGCTGAGAAGGCCATTGTGAAGAAAGAGGAGCTGTGGGACGTGGTGGAAAGCAACCGGTGGGAAATCAACAACAGCCTGGACAAGCAGTACCAGCCCCGCCCAGCTCACGTCATTGTGAGGGAGGCCTGTGCGATGGTGGGCCGTGAGCTGCCGTACTGCGTCTTCAGGGGAAACTGTGAGCACTTTGCAAACGAGCTGCGCTACGGAAAGGCGGAGTCCCGTCAGGTTGGTGGACCCGTGTGGGGTGGTGAACTTTGTGTTGGACAAAAAACATAAATGCATTAAAGGAATCAAATGTTTGTACATGGGCGATAAAGACACAAATTGATTTATATGAATAAGCAATTCATAACATTTTTGGAAGCAGGCAAGGTAAAAGTTATGTCAGTTACTATAGAGACCTGAAATAAATCCTCACAGCATAATCTACATTTGTGTTATATTATAATTATATTATAATAGAAAATGGAATTTCAGTGGTGCTGAAAAATGTCCTATTATGTGAGTGATTTGAATAACTAAAAGGTGTCTGTTTCCCTCTGCAGGTGCGTAAGGCCGGAGAAACTCTCTTGGTGGCCGGTGGGGTTGCAGCGGTGGTTCTGGGTTTCGTGTATATGATGAGCGGCAGCAAAAAAGAAAACAAGAACACAGAGTGATTGAAGTCCTGTCGCCTGTTCCCAGGACTTGATGAACGGATCACTGGCAAAGCCTAACTTGTACTTATTAAGATCACTCACAGAAAACGTTCACTATCTTGCCTACTTTACTTACATGTGTCCCGCATGCCTTCTTTAGTTTGATCAACAGTACAAAGCTGGTTGGTTCCTGTATTTTTCAGACTTTTTAACATTTCTACAGACAGCAAATATAAGCACAATGAACAATATTTAACCTAATTAGGCAGCCAAGAGGAAATATGTTTAAATGTTTTAATTCAAACTGAAGATTTTGAAGATGAATGCAGGTAATAGTAGGATAACTGGGTTTTACGGTATATGCCAGAATGTAACCGTTTATTTACAAAGGGTAATACAACCCGCTACTTTTGCATTTAATTCCCAACAAATAAAAGAATCACAATAGACATTCAATACATAATTGTTCCAGTTTATTACATGTTCTCAAATAATAAAGGGACATTTGTATGACATCACAAAACTCACAATGTAATGCATTTCTACAGACAGCAAATATGAGCACAACGAACAATATTTAACCTAATTAGGCTGCCAAGATGAAATATGTTTAAATGTTTTAATTCAAACTGAAGATTTTGAAGATGAATGTTGATATTTTTGGGATTGTGAAGGACGTGAAAGTGGTTCTTGGTGGTTGCAGTATTTGCTTATGAAGAAATAATATGACTTATAGGAAGAATATTTTAAATAATCAAATTGAGATAATATAATATGGTGTTTGTACTAAAAGAAAAACTATGTCATGTGTCAAATGCACTAAGGCCCTCTGTTGAGTTAATAAACGAGGGATCCTGGGCTGAGCGGAGACATGTGGTCTGAACTAATCCAACACTCTTGCAGTTTCATGACATCTCTAATGAATAACACATCGTCTTCCTCTGACATTTGTTTGCAATTGTTTTGAATAAAGAATAATTTGTGTGATTCTGCATTGTGTCTGTCAGAGTGGGCCCTGTTTGTCTTTTAAACATTTAATCGTGGTTTTAACTGTTCACTTTTTTCTCTCCTTTAAATCTCCCAAGCATTGTATTAGATGCAGCATGCAGTATAATATCAATAATACTGTGCTGTAGATACAAACCACCTAATATTACCCCTGAATACTCTATTATTTACTTATTTGAAATATTTTTACATTACATCTGTGTCTGCTGTCTCCCAGGCTATCTCTACCGCTTTTAAGGATTTTACTGAATCTTTTGGCTTTTTACAGTCTATGAGCTTCAAACTCTGTTTCCTCTGTTTGGTAAAAATATTTTTTCTTTTCCTGTCAAGTGATGGAGATTTTCAAGTGTTGCTGCTTAACCTCTTCCACTCGCCCGCATCCTCGAGGAGTGGAAGAGGTTAAATGCCATGTCTTATCATCTCACGATATAGGCAGTGTTGTGGCGCTATTGTTCGCATCGATGTGTTTCCGTACACTAGATGCAATCTCGCTAATCTTTAAAGAAAATAACAATATGGCAACAGGTGCTCACAATGAAAACATTTTATTGTACCATAAGTTAGATATGCATATTGTTATGTGTACCAGTTTAACCTCTACCACTGTCAGCATAAACAATATATTGTTGTATTTTGGGGGGGGGACTTTTTTTCTCAGTTACTTCCTGTTACTGTATATCTATCTACAGCATCTCTATAGTTTGAGTTTATTTGTGCAGGCTTTACAGTATCGATCTCTGTCTGTCTGCACCTCAATACAAATCAATGACATTTATTTTGTCGTGCTTTTAGCACTTTAAAAAAAAACAACAGCAGCAATATCTCTCCACAGAATCTGTTCCCAATACAATGGAGGTGAATAGATAATCAGCTTTGGTATTTCTATATTTCCCAGTCATATTTCATACTGAAGAAAAAGTCGTCTGTTGACATTTTCACCTGTTGTTTTGTGGTGGAGGCAGACATCTCAGAGATGGATGTCCTCCTGATGACAACTCAATACATTCTTGGCTCATACATTTACTGGGGAGGAGGATGTCTACAGCCTTTTAATTTAAAAAAGAAACATACATTTATATAACTTATCTTTATTTGTAGAACAGCTCACATGCCACATGATTTGGATTATCGGTGGAAGGTTGCACTCAATCTGGAGTCAATCTGAACTAAACGCAGCTTAGTTTCTTACCTGAAGGTGACGGCTGCTGGTTGAGTCAACAGAGCTCCTTACATGGTACGCAACACCAAATCTAACAATACCATATCCAACACAGACAGGAGATATGGGGGTTACACTGAAAGGTTTGATGAAAACACAGAATCTGCTAGCGGGAGATTTTTAAACTTGAGTTGTTGTCAGTGATCCTACAGAGCAGATCTGTTCTATTAAATAAAAGCACAAATAAAAGAGTTAAAGGAACTTTTAGAGGAACTCCTTTACCCTGACCACACCCATTACTTAAAAAAATGACTGACTCATTGGATTTTACTGAAATATTGTTGTATATAATATTTCTCAATTTAAAAAAAAGGGGAATTTCTTCATGTCATTTTAAGACAAGATTGCATTACATTACGTTACAGTCATTTAGCAGACGCATTTATCCAAAGCGACTTACAATTCAGATTTTATCACAATTCTACACCGTAGGCACAGCTACAGGAGCAATTTTGGGGTTAAGTGTCTTGCTCAAGGACACATCGACATGCAACTAGTGGAGCCTGAGCCGGGGATCGAACCGACATCCTTCTGATTGAAGGATGGCCCTTCGCCACAGTCGCCCAATGCAGCATTTAAATACATTTACTTTACAACTGCAACTTTAAATGTTATGTATTTAAAAAAAAAAAAGGAACCTCAGGCTGCAGGGAGTGCTGCTCTGTGTCGCTTTTCCACTTTTCTGTCTCTGTTTGTTTCAGCTCTGCCATCCATAATAATGCATTCATAAAGGACTGGATTGTTGCTTCTTCACCCATCTGTCAGTTCCTGAATGAAGAAAAACAGGGAATCCCAGAGCTGATGGTCATCTACTGTACTAACCAACAGTAATGTTTCCTTCTGACTGTTCTTTCCTTTGTTTGTGGAACATCAAGCCTCCATCTACTGCTCTGGGTCCATTCACTGTGGTCCATGTTCCTCCCTCTCCAACCCAACCCTCACATCTTTCTTTGCATCCCCGTCAGTCCAGCTTGGGGCCCAGTTTAAGACTGGACCTGTAAGAAATAAGATAAGCAGCTTTGCACTCTGCCCATTTCGCCTACAGCTCTTCCCTCCCATCCTCCAGATCTTTCCTCCTCTCCTGCCAATCTTTCCTCCTCTCCAACTCTTTCCTCTCTAGCTCTTTCCTCCTCCTCTCCAGCTCTTTCCTCTCCAGCTCATTCCTCTCCAGCTCATTCCTCCTCTCCTCCAGCTATTTCCTCTCCAGCTCTGTCCCCTCCTCCCGTATTTTCCTCCTCTCCTCCCGTTCTTTCCTCCTCTCCTCCCAATACTTCCCCCTCTCCTCCCAATACTTCCTCCTCTCCTCCCAATACTGCCTCCTCTCCTCACAATACTTCCTCCTCTCCTCCCAATACATCCTCCTCTCCTCCCTATACTTCCTCCTCTCCTCACAATACTTCCTCCTCTCCTCCAGCTCTTTCCTCTCCAGCTCTTTCCTCCTCCCTTCCAGCTCTTTCCACTTCTCCTCCCATTCTTTCCTCTCCTCCCGTTCTTTCCTCTCCAGCTCTTTCTTCTCCAGCTCTTTCCTCTCCAGCTCTTTCCTCCTCCCTTCCATCTCTTTCCACTTCTCCTCCCATTCTTTACTTCTCTTCTCCCGTTCTTTCTTCTCCAGTTCTTTCCTCCTCTCCTCCCGTTCTTTCCTCTCCAGCTCTTTCCTCCTCTCCTCCCGTTCTTTCCTCTCCAGCTCTTTCCTCTCCAGCTCTTTCCTCCTCTCCTCCCGTTCTTTCTTCTCCAGCTCTTTCCTCTCCAGCTCTTTCCTCCTCTCCTCCCATTCTTTCCTCTCCAGCTCTTTCCTCTCCAGCTCTTTCCTCTCCAGCTCTTTCCTCCTCTCCTCCCATTCTTTCCTCTCCAGCTCTTTCCTCCTCTCCTCCCGTTCTTTCCTCTCCAGCTCTTTCCTCCTCTCCTCCCATTCTTTCCTCTCCAGCTCTTTCCTCCTCTCCTCCCATTCTTTCCTCTCCAGCTCTTTCCTCCTCTCCTCCCATTCTTTCCTCTCCAGCTCTTTCCTCCTCTCCTCCCGTTCTTTCCTCTCCAGCTCTTTCCTCCTCCCTTCCAGCTCTTTCCACTTCTCCTCCCATTCTTTACTCCTCTTCTCCCGTTCTTTCCTCTCCAGTTCTTTCCTCCTCTCCTCCCCTTCCTTCTTGGAAAGCTCGGCCTTGCTGAGACCTGGTTGACAATGAAGACAGGCATACAGTTAATGGTCATCTAACAAGAATAACTGAGTGTTTGAATGCAGAAGAAGTCGGACAGAGAAGTAAAAAAAGATCATATTTCTGATAAGGGAGGCCAGCTGAGAGACTTACCCTGGTTCCCATCCACTGACTCCCAGCTCTCTTCAGCTCCCCAGTCTCCTGTTGCCTCTGCAGTCCAGACATCCCCAGTCTGACAAGGAGAGAAATACACTCGTCACTATACTGAAATGCTTGTACTGTCATGATAGTCCTGATTTCATCAAGATTTCTTGCCTACAACATCTCATCAAGTGAGTGCAGTCTTGTTACCTTATTTAAAAAGGAAGAGTCTTACATTTTGGGAAATAAGCTTATTCGCATTCTTGTTAGGAGTTAGGTGGAAAGATCGATACCACTCTGATGTCTGTACACTTAATATAAAGCTAGAGTCAGCAGGTGATTAGCTAAGCTTAGCATAAAGACCTGAAGCAGGGGAAAACAGCAAGACTACGTCTGAAAATGTTTCAGCATGCAACTCCCTGTGAAACCATAACTTGTATTTACACTTTGGTTGTTGTAGAGATTAGACAAATGTGATGTAACATGTCAAGTTGTGACCTAAAGACGTGCTGGTAGGTGAATTATTTTCACCTTTGGACAGTTTATTACCATTACCAGTCTTGACTGTAAGCTAAGCTAACTGCTTGCAGACTCTAGCTTCATATTCACAGAAACAAGCATGGAGTTAATCTTCTCATCTAACTCTTTCCAAAAAGTCAAACTATTCCTTTAGTGGTTGAATCTTAATATCATCCAATAGTTTCTGTTTAATATCTTCTTCAGAGGACAACTCTATAGATAGATCTGATATCACCAACATTCAGAATGATCCAATCAACACTACTTCATTCTCCACCCTCACCGCGGTGGCAGCAGTGCCGGCTGTGTTTCTCTGGGAGACGCTGACAACAATATCATGGCAGCAATTGTTTGAACTTCACTGTGACGATCGCAAGGTAAACAGAAATATGGCGTTCACAGTGCAAAGTTATGTAACAGGAATGTGAACAACGGAGGCTCTTTTGTTTGTAATTGCTGCTGGCATGCTGATCAACAAGGACTGTGGATTTTGTCCCCCATCACTCACATAAACAAAGAAATGCATTTTGAAGGTATATTACAATTGGCAGTATAATCAGAGGAGGAATAATTACAGAAAGCAAAACCTGTTCCAATGTTCACATAAGCATCAAACTATTGTTTTAAGAAAGCAGTAAAAAATCTTGAATTTGTCCTTTAAGAATTCCTACCTGTGACGTTGGTGCCTGGATTGTTGCTCTGGGAATGGTGACGTTGGATTGCGTTGTATCCCTAGGTGCTGTCTGCAAACAGTTATTGGTATATGGTTATATGAAAGAAGAGCATTCACATAATTCACGTAATTACAACTAAACCAGTTCTATTTAAACTTTAATGGAGCAACCCCTTGTGATAAAACAACCCGAGGGTCTGCATATAAAAGGGGGAGAGTGTTGTTTTAAGCACCGGTGATACGATGAGATATGATCCAGGAAAGCTGGTTTGAGTAACAGAGAAACAAGTTTGAAGGTTTATCAGACCTCAACATACTGCACTGTGGTTTATATTATGAGAGTAGATTTTACATATCTACAACAATATCATGGCAGCAATTGTTTAAACTTCACTGTGACGATCGCCAGGTAAACAGAAATATGGCGTTCACAGTGCAAAGTTATGTAACAGGAATGTGAACAATGTTCACATAAGCATCAAACTATTGTTTTAATAAACCTTGAATCTATCCTTTAAGAATTCCTACCTGTGATGGTGCTGCCTGGATTGCTGCTCTGTGAATGGTGATGTTGGGTTGCGTTGTATCCCTTTGTGCTGTCTGCAAACAGTTATTGGTTTAACATCGTATGAAAGAAGAGAATTCACAGGATTACAAATAAATCAGTTCTATTGAAACTCTAGTGGAGCAATTCACATATTGCACACAATTACAAACATTTTCACAGCAGCAATTGTTTCATATTCATGTCACGATGGCAAGATAAACAGAAATATGGTGTTCACAGTACAAAGTTATCCACCAAGGATGTGCACTGTTCGTAAATTGTTAAGAGAGGCTCAACACCCAACAAAAATAATGGACACAATACCAGGAGAGAATTTTTACTGCATGTAAGTTTGTTCAAATAAATGAATGAATAATTGAAAACCAAATAGAGAGCACTACAGCAGTGCTGCTGTCCATTAGGTTGGAGAGAAAGAGCTGATCAAAAGGGCCCGCCTTTATAGACACAGCCCTAGTCAGCACAGGTGCCTCACAATCAGGTGATCAACCAAGCAGAGCCAACAGGAAACACCAAAATAAAGCAGGTAAATGTTTGATTGACCAATCCAGGGCCTCCGATGCTGCAGCAATGCTTTGCAGCAACAGTTGAGCCCTGTTGAACTTTTTTGGACCATGCTTCACTATAATAGACTTGAGTGTGGCTTTCTGTGATAGATGTATTGTATATTTTCTAAAGTGCAATACATGTGAACACAGAGTTAAGAGTTAAGACACTCCTTCTACAAGAATCAATGCAAAAATTAAACCCGGTTATATTTACGAGATCATGAAATGTATTTATATCCTCACAATCTTTCAGTGAACAGATGGTCAAAATGGAAGTTTATCAATTAATGCAGTGTTCAACACATAAAAAATCCTGCCACTGTTTATGTATGTTTTGTGACCTCTCTTGAATTATTTTAATTTGTTAGACCTACTCTGTAGTTTCACTCTGAAGCTTGAAAACACTTCTTTCTTATGTCATGGTACAGTAATGTAAACTATCACACACACAGCAGAAATATTATGAAAGCAAACTCACCTGGTGTTGTCCACTCTGATCTGAGTGGTGACTGGTAGCATTATGTGCTGTTTCTCTGGCCCGAGATGAATCAGATATACTGGGCTGGAACTCAGATCTAACTTCCTCCAGCCTTCCTGCAGCCTGGGATGACGGTAAAGTGGCGTTGTCTTGTCCTCGGTGGCCAGGGCCAGGTTTTAGCTGCTGAGGCTGGTGGGAATCAATGTGCCCGGTCCGCTCCAGTTCCTTCATGATTCTTATGCGGGATAATTCAAGGGATTCAACATTGTCGTATAACTCTTTGAGTATGTCTTTCAAAGGGTCCTTCAATTCTATGGTTCTATTCAAGCTGCTCCACTTAGTGAGAAAGGGAAATTCAAAGTCGTCAAATAGGCCTTCTGATGGGATGTTGGGACAAGACCGGGAACGCCATCGGTTTATTTCTCTCACCTAAGCAGAAGAGAGGCAATGTCATCAATAAAAGGAGGATGATTAGGAGGCTCGTATGGTGTAATACAAGTGTGGCTTTAATACAGTAAAAACCTGCACAATTATAACATTGTTACATTTGATAGTTCTAAATCAAATCTCCTTTAACCTTAAAGTGCAAACTTAAAGGATGAACACTGAACAGTGATTGACATCATTAAATTGATGATTAAATTGATTTTTGGTCTTTATCAAATAAAGTCTGTTTCAGTATAAATAACCTTGTATACATTTGTTCTCATTAAAGCTTAAAATCCTATCCCGAAATTCATCCACAAGGATTATGATCCTCTCCATGATCTTAATAATTACAACTGACTCTTCATCATGTGTGACTTACTGAAAGCAAATGGACATGAACCACCTTTGTTTAGCAGATATCTAGTTTACACATTGGCCTAAATCTTAATCAGCCTAATATTAAATTAGCTACAGTATCGGGAAGAGTTCAGAACAGCATTAATCTTAAAGTAGCCCTCAATTGACTGTGATGGCTGAGATTCGACATTTCATTTCTCAAACAGTTTCTCTCTCTTTCCCCATTTCTCTTACAAACATTTAATAGATAATTAAGCCAAAGTGGTCTATCAATATAGTACACTTTGCAATCGGGCACATAATATGCATATACAAATATCAGGATGACACATTATTATATACTTGGGGGTATTTCTGCAAATTTTCCTCAAAAAGGACATACATACAAATCATATTATGCTGAACAGAAAAGTATTATTATTAAGTACACATGCACACAGTTTTAAGTAAAAATGTTTAAATAAGAATACAATTGTTTTTACCTGGCTCTCCAGCATGGATGTTTTTCTGAAGCAGATGCGACGTCGGTACCTACCCTCCAGGGTTTCGATGGCGGCTCTTAATTCTTCTTGCAGTCTTTTCAAGCGTCTGTGTAGTATACTAACATGCCTCAACCATCGTGACATGCCTCTCTGAGATGTTGAAATCTCTGTAATCGTTCTACGAAGGTCTTCTTCCAGCGCAACAGATTGTCTCTCTAGTTCTGCCAACTGATATTCAAGACAATTGGAATCAAATTATTCATTATTTGTGTTCTTTCAATCATTGGTTGTTCAACATTTTAAAGCAGACAGTACATTTAACCATTTAATTTGTATGGAGTTTATTATTTTGTATTAATTATTTGATGGATAGCTATTCATTATTTAACCTGCATCTCTTTTTCATTATTTCCTTAATTGCAATATTATATATGATATAATATATATTCATTATTTGATGGTTGGTTTTTGATCTCATATGGATATTCATTATATAACGGTTGCTCTATTATTTTTAGTGAATATTAATCTTTTGATGATTTCAAATTTTAGTTGTTCAAGTTTCTATCACCAGTTTTTGAATTCTGGCACAAAGTTACGTTAAACCAGCTACTTATATGTCTGAAAAGAAACCTTTCAATCATATGTATCCCAGTGATAAGTTAGATTAACCTAAATGTAATTTAACCTTCCAAATACCAAAATGTTAACTGAGTTAATGAGAACTAAAAATCTCTGTCCTTAGTCCACTAGTATTTGCTAAATTCAAAGTAGCAGGAAGTAAAACCCATTTAATGGATGATAGAAACTATTTGAAACAAAGTTGTTTTGTTGTAATGTGTGGACAGGTCTCGGGACCTGCTGCCAGGGGAATGCCAGGCAGTTGATGATCAGTTGCCTAACCAGTAAATCTGGCTCTTACAGCAAAGTTCTTCCTTATTATTTTGAAAAATAACACCAAATGTGACATTATTTCTAGAAATTGGCCGTGGTGGAAGAAGTATTACGATATTTGACTAAGTCAAAGCAGCAATAAATGTGTGTAAAAATGCTCTGTTACAAGTAAACGTTCTACATTTAAAATCTAGTCTGTTCTCTTGTTTTTAACATGAAACCCAAACAACAGGGTTTTTCAAACGTCTGCTTTATTTATGTGCAAGCATCAGCGAGTAAAGGTGGGGCTGATTTCAACTGCTTTATTTAGGTAACTGCAGGGTACATCATCATTTATTAGTTGATTTATATTTTGTATTAATAATCTAAATCTGTAAAGTAAGTTACTAATGTTGATAAATAAATGTCGTACATTCCACCACTGGAAATAAGAGGAGTGAGGGATAGAACTACAGGTGCCAGCCAGACAGATATCCAAGACAATTGAAACCTATTGCGTGACAAGAAGATGGTCTGTGGTTTCAATGTTTTTACTGCAGTTGTAATCTAGATTGAAACACTCCAGAATTGTTTATAGGGATGTATGCCATGTGTAATCTTAAAACTTGTCTCTTTCGTCTTGGGTAAGAGAAAGGTAGGGTTATTGTTCTCATTCTGGTAAATGAGTCCTTATCAAACAGGGAGATATTATTATTATTATTATTAGTGTCATTGTTGTTTATGTTTAACACTGAATTGCCTACCTGATCCAAGTAATTCAAAATCAAAGAATCCAAATCCTTGTGTGTCAGACCTGTCTGCAGATCATGCATGTTCATATCCTGGAGATAAAGAATTCAAACAAAGTTTGTGTGTGTCTAAATATAATAACAAAAAAACATATTTATACAAAATATTTGTATTAAAAATATCTTATCAAAACTACCCAAGAGTACACAAAAAACATGATTTAAGATAATATATAAAAACAGAGATCTATTATTGCAAATTAAACATTAAAATGTGCCTAAATGTAAAAGTGCATACCTTCGTTAGCTCCGGTAGGTCTTCTATTAAAGTCCTGAACTGACTTGTAATCGCCAAGAATATCATTAGAAAGCTGTGAAATATCTTATCATCCATCTTTTTTTTCCCAAGAAAAAAATAACTTGTGTAGCCGAGGGTTATGTTGCGCCTATACTTTATAATAGTATTACAATAATAAACACGGGGCTCCGTAGACTGCACCAAGATGGCAATAACTTTACTTTCTTTTCACATACTTCACAAGAAGCCCTTTTCCTCTTTCCGTTCCATCCTTCACAATAAAAGCCCCAGCCACATACACTGAAACACTGCTTTCTAGAGAGCTCTATCACTCAACATAATAGCTAGCTATATAAAATAGCTATGTAAAATATATACGGTACAGATAGACTGAAGGATGGTGTTCAGTTGTTCATCAGCAACATCCGTAATTTGGTCAACTGAGCAAAGTGTTCTGGTTTGATGTGGTTTATAGAAGCGCACTTCCTATATTTCACCCTGATACATGAGAAGAACAAAGGTTATTTTTACTTTCACAATTCTCTCTTTCATTCACTCTCTTCAGCATTCATTTGGTCGCAGATAACATTACTTCATGTGTTAAATCTGGGCTATACGTGATTATAAAGTTTTCAGCCTTACAGAAACTGCCTTTTTCAAGCAGTTTCAGTATTTAAATGCTTATGTTTCAATATGAAGCAGGTCGTCCAAACACTTGGCATATGTAAATAGTTTTGGGCATATTGTGTCTCTACTACTATATGTACTGTGTATGGTGTGGAACATGACATCAAATACAACGCCAGTAAGGGTGCTATGTTGATCTGTCGAACCAAAGAGGACAAATGTCTAAACTTCCCTGACTTCAAATTGTCTGACAAAAATCTTGGTGTCTGTGATGAAGTGAAATATCTTGGTCATTTTATAACAGAACATATGACCGATGATAATGACATTTCTAGGCAATGTCATAGGTTGTATGCACAAGCAAACACTCTCTCACGCAAGTTTGGTAAGTGTACAGATGGAGTGAAGATGTCTCTTTTCAGAGCATATTGTACACCACTGCACACTTGTGGTCAAACTACAAAAAAAAGCTTAAGTTATAATGACGCCATGAGAATACCGCTAAAGAGACCGAGATGGAGTAGTGCTAGAGAAATGTTTGTGTTAAGAAATCTCATGTAAAAATTCAATTGTCGACTTAATGACTCTGAAAATTAGATCATATTGGTTTTAACCAACATATGGTTTAGTACCACACACTACCAGTCCCAGCTGTGGCGACATTGGTACAGCTGTCTCTTTGTAAGGCATTGCTAGGCCTATGTACTTTTATTGTTAGTGTATGTCATTTTATGTATTTGTCTATCTGGACCCTGAGTCTGAAATAAAATGTACACTGTAATGAATTGCTGTAAATTTACGTTGGATTTAAAATGGTATCTTACAGTATTTCATAATAACTGTAACATACAGTTAAATGTTCATCCCTCGCATGTAAATTAACAGTTAATGCTGTCAATTAACAATAACAGTAGACTACTGTAATTTATCAGCATGATACAGTATTTTCTATGAAGTGGAGGACATACACTTCTCTAAGTTCAATGAATCACAATCCATTTACATCGTACTGTCTATTGTAGGTTAATGTGTCTGTAATGACAATAGAATATTTTTTATTATTCAAACTGTTCATTGCCTAAAAGTCATTTTTGAGTGACAGAGTGACAGACTGCTCCTGAACGTGACTTTGGACACAACAGCTTCAGTTCATCCTACTGAGTATATTCCATGTGGAGATCAACCGTTAAGTGTGGGGTATATGTGGGGTTTTCAATCCGCCACTCATCACGACTCCACTACATCTCAGGATGTTTTACATTTGTCTGTAAACGTTTCAGACTGTAGAGGCTGATGAAATACACATTATGTTAATAGCGTTGTTAAATACAATAATACAAAATGTGTTAGTCAAGTTGCTCAGATTGGTTTAAATTCACTATCAAACCTCTTGTGATAAAAAGCTCAAAGAAACTCTTCGATCTTAATTGATTAAAACATGATGTGATCATATTTAATCATACTGTTGTGTTTACAGAAGAGATATAATGTAGTTGTATATAATATGAGTAACAATTTGGACCTGCTCAAAGATCTGGAGCCAAGATTTGGGACCACTGTTTGTATATTAACTGTTTGCCCAACTTAAACCACTGCCAAGTAGTTAGTGGATGAAAAAGTATTCAGATCCTCACTGCAGTAAACGTACTCATACCATACTAATGAAACAATAATCCACTACGAGTAAAATACCTGCATTCAAAACCGTAGTCACGTATGTTATTATCAGCAACATGTACTTTAAGTGCAGAAAGTAAAAGTACCCGTGCAGTAAAATGTACATTATTTGCCCCTGACCATAGTGCAATCTGAAAATCTCCCCCTGACGTCTGTGTCAGAGTGAGTATCCGGTCTATCCAAAGACGAGGATTGTAACCAATTAGATGTAGAGATACAATCGAGACTGGGTTCGCCCACTTACTGTCAAAAAGAAAAACTACTCGCGAGCGAGCAAGTAAAAGACTCGCTCGCTCGCGAGCAAGTAAAAGACTCGCTCGCTCGCGAGCAGGTTAAAAGTTTTTCACTTTTGCTCGCGCGAGACCGACTTTGGCTCGCGGAGTGATGTAAAAGCGCTCGTCAGAGTAAAATACGCGCGCTGCCGTTTCATTTTCACGCGCGCATGGATCTCATAGGCCAGGGGTGGCCAACCAGTCAGAGACCAAGAGCCACATTTTTTACTGTGTTACCGCAAAGAGCCACATCATACACATGGGCACACATGAACATCACCCTATCCCTTCCTCACACACACACATACCTTTGCTCAGCCAGATTTATTGTAAATGTCACACACCAATATGATAATGACAGAAATTGACTCCTAAGACCACAGGCCAGTCATTTTCAACAATGAACATTGTGTACACCAGGGGTGTCAAACTCATTGTCGCTCTGGGGCCACATCAGCATCATGGTTGCCCCCAAAGGGCCGGTTGTCGGCGGGGGGGGGGGGGGGGTGCTGCTGCTCCTTCTTCGTCGGCGGGGAGGGTGGCTGCTGCTGCTGCTGTCACATACGCTGGTGGAGGTGTGCGCGGCGCGTGCGGATCGGGGAGGAGCTCCGCCTTGCGCGATACAACGGATATTTGTAAATTGTCCGACTTTTACATTTTTACTTAAAGCGGGGCTTTCAAACAGTCCGTCTCGGCGTTAAATGGGTCGACGAGGAACGTAATCTGTGGCCGCACATGCGCGTTTGACGAAAATACCGTATTTAACTCAAGCGAAGCGAACACGAACATTAAAAAAACACAAATACAAACTTCGATATGAACGTAAGAGCCGCATGAAACCGGGCAAAGAGCCGCATGCGGCTCGCGAGCCGCGGGTTGGCCACCCCTGTCATAGGCGCTCTCGGATTTTGTGATTTGCCTTCATAGTGGGGGCCTGAATGTTTACACACGAGAACACTATGCTGCTCGGAGCGCTCCACTGAATCTTTTCACAGCGGAGACGCTCAGAAATCTACAAATACTGGGTTTCAATCAAAAGGTATTTAATCTTACTGAGGCTAAACAATTTGCAAAGTGAATTGCACTATCAATAGAAATATGATCCGCTGAAAAGAGTGACCTCCAGGTAAAGATGTGACGAACTGGTCGATTTCCTCCTCTGCATCTTTCTTTATACTTCAAAGAGTCATAAAGTTTCTCAAAGTGTTACAATTGGCTCAAATCCAGCTGGCCCCTCCTCGTGGGTCCCCTCAGATGACCGCCCTCAAGTGACCATCAGTCAGATGATCGGCCAAATCCCAGTGTCCCCCCCTTACGGACTCACAGACTTTGAGGCACGCTCCCGCGAAGTCCGTGAGGGTTTAGGGATATCCCACGGTCAAATCGTCAAGTGTTTGAGGGCTCTCTCGCAGACATTTTGAACCCTTTATGAACCCTTTCCGTAAGTCAGCATGGACTCACGTGTGTTCAGCCTGGAGTATTACATTTACACAGAAACATTAAGGGTTAAAGATGGAACAAAAAATAAACATGAAATCAGAGAATATCTATTTATTTATTCATCAAATATTAGATTTTGTCATTGAAGCTGTTTTGACAAAAACGAGTAAATAGATTATATGAAATTACTTCTCATCTTGTGAGTAAAGATCCTGGAAGACGTTCAAATCAGGGAGTACAACGTATAAAATAAATACACACAATTATACATATATTTGTTGTCGTTTTCATGGTAAAGTGCTATGTTGCAGCAAAGTGCTGTCCCATTCCTATTTACACCATCTCAAGCCCTCACAGTCTCTCACACTCACCCACTTACCAGGTGATGTCAGTAAGTCCTTGAGGGTTCAGGGTTTGAGGGTTTAGGGGGGACATTGGGATTTGGCCATCCTTCTGCACGTTACTGCTCCACTGGATACTTCCTGTGTTGTCTCACTGCCCGGCTCATCGCCTCCTGGTCATAGTGGTCCCTGTAATGCCTGTCTCAAAATTTCCTATTGACTATCCTTTACAGTTTAATACATATTTAATATACTCAATGATTGTCTTTTATGGTTCAACACTTCTAAAGTAAACATACTGTAAACACTAACATTTGGCAAGCACAAAGTGGCATTTCACCAACTTGTGCCATTGCACGAGCCGCTCCACTGCTTAGCTTACCTCCACAGAACCACCAGGTGTCAGCCCTGGGCATCGTTCGTATCCATCAGTTGTCTGTGAGAGGTTTACATATCACAGTGTGATATCTCGTCAACAGGTGGCAACAGATAGTGCAGAGTGACCCAATTGTGGCTACTAGGCAGTTTGAGGAGAAGTAAAACAATTGTAAGGCACATTTGAACCCTGTTGGATAATGTTCTAGCTCCCAGCATGTAATGTTAGTGTAGTTGTCATTTGTATTTATTAATTGTCAATAACTCTAACCCCACAATTCTATTCGATATAGTTCTAATATTTCTATTTATTATTCTTTACCGTCAGTCTGTGCATCAATGTGTGCGTGTTTTTACATGACCTGATTTATCCGCTGAATTAGGTGTCCTGACGGCCTCCTCCTCCGATGTCCTCCTCCTGTCCACTCTCCTTCACATACAAAGCAAGCTCCACTCTGTCCCCTCCATCCACTCTCTCCACGTTTCCCACTGTCCCGTCCACACCTGCCTCCGTGTCTTTGATTGTCTCGGAAACACATTAAAACAAACAGGTTCAGATATTTCAAATAGCATCATCATAGTCAAATATCATATTTTGTTTCCCTTTTTTCTTTTGATGGTTACGCTGCAACACTGTTACTGTGTGTACAGCGTATATACTACTGGTGGGTTCTGCTCACCGTATTCTGTGCCCGATCTGGTGTGTGCTGGCCTGTAGAGCGGTCCGTTGGAGTCCTCGCTCATGAGTTTTTTTCAGTGCAGACACAATTTCAGCTGAATTGTCTGGGCTGGGATTTTTCGCGTTCGGGCTTGGCATGTCCAGAACAGTGGCAGGAGAAGAGTGGTGTGGAGTTTTTAGGAACCTGTTGAGCCTGTTGTGAGATGGCTGAAGGAGAAGCAGAGGGAAGGAGGTGGAGGAGGTCGCCCTCTGCACACCCCCTCACTAAAATGTACGCTTGGATACAAATCAGGAGAATTAGTCACATTATTTTCGCATTTTTTTTTCATTGTCTTGTTTTTCCTGTAGTCTTTAAAGTATCATCTTTACTGTTCTTGCTCACGCGTGAACCCATTGTACCTTATAGTTTTAAAATAAAGGAGTATCATTTTTTCTTTAAATGTTCTTTTAGGCTCCTTAAGCCGACGGCAAATATAGTTCCTCCAGTTGTTTGCCCTTATGTCAACAGAAAAGATATAGTATCCCTCTAAATGTCTTTTTATGCTCCCTGAGCCGACAAATAAATATAGGATGCCTCAAGTTGTTCGCCTTCATAAGTCAACATAAAAGATATAGAATCCCTTTTAATGCCAGTCTCCCCACTTTATTTTATTTTTTTATTTTTTTTCCTATTTTTACTGGGACTCTAACCCCTTCTCCGGAGAATTTACACTTTGGACTTTAACCCCCCTTTTAGTTGCGACGACTAAAGCATTCTAGTTACGACGACTAGAGCATTGTAGATTACAAGTCTATTCAGACTTTTTAATTAGTACTTCCGGTACTAAAGTGTTTTTTCCCACTAAAATTTGTTTTTAGAGTACTTAACAGTTTAGGCTGCACGGGCCATTGAACTTATATTTTTACCTGCAATGATCTTCGATTCCCTGAATCCCAGGTTCCCTGTAATGATTTCCAATGATTTCCAACGGCCTGGTTCACCAAAAAGGATCTCGTCACACCTTCTCCTCTGCAGCAGAATCCTGGCCTCTCAATTTGCCAAACTATCCTCGTGTGAGGATAGGGCTGAGGACTTTGTCCTGGACTCCGTCGTGCACGATTTCAGGATCACAAAGCTGGAGAGAAGCAGGAGATGTTGAGTCCGGCTCTCGAAGGACCATCTATGTTAGAAAAATTCACCCGAGACCGATGGAAAATTATCAAACAATAGGCCATTTATTCTTGCAAGAAGGAGACAGAGTTGATTCACGTACAGTATACATGGATCAAGGCTGCTCGGAGATCTGTCTCCGAGCCTCAGATATTTATACTAAGTAAACATCAGTGTCTCAGGCAATACGTCACAAAATCATAACACACACGAATTGCCTTCATACAGCATATTCTAAGTATCTGGACACTTTAACAATTCGTTCTAGTACAAAGGTCACTTTTATAATCGGAAGACGCCATGAAGTATTGACGCCGTCTACAACTTTATTTACCATTACAAGCAGTGCTGAGTGTTCTTTTGGATAGACTAAACAGCTGTGGCGCTTAATGTCAGAGGAAGTTCACACACCGAGGACACATAAGGACACCAGACTTTGTAAGCACACCTTATAATTAGTCATTTAGATTTTCCCCAACAACAAGCTAGACTGTGATGCAGTTCTATTACACTGTTCTTGATACTATTTTAATTCATCGTTTCACTCTTAATGCTATTTTGATTCAGTGTATGAGGGAGTGACGCTGAGATCAAAAAGTGCCGATGGTATGCTACTGTTCAGAGGTATGTACCGATCTCTAGAGCGGTATGCTACTGTTGTTCAGAGGGAGGTACCGATACCTGGAGTGGTATGCCGGTACTTTTCCAACATCACACCGTTTTTTGAAGACAGGTGCTGCTTGAAAGTTCATATTAGTGGTATATGCCCTTGAATCAGAGTGGTATACATATATATATACATATATATATATATGTATATATATGCATATACACATATATATATATATATATTTATATATATATATATACATATGCATATATATATATAGGGTATAGGGTACATCAGTAAATACTAAATCACTTAATTGTCATTTAAAAAGCCTTTCATATATCCGAACAAGAAAATGGACGGGATAAAACGGATAATTTTTTTTAATTTAAGACGCTGTGTTGGGCTACTTTGTCAATAAAGTCCAAAAAATACATTTACGGCATCACTGTTCGTGAATCAAACAAATTTACATAACAATTTGCATATGCAGGCGCTGGTGTGCCTGTCTGACAGTGGACTACCACTTTCAAGTGGAACCTGAAACAGTGTGCCGCTGGAAAAGTACTGGCATATGATGAAGAATACACATTGTGGCCAGAATTCCTAACCAAATGAATCCTAGGTGCTACTTCAGCCCCCCATGCTGTGTCGACCCCTTGAACGACCAATTGCCAACTGTGTGTCCTTCCTGCAGGTCTGAACGTGAATGCCCCCTTCCTGCCCTTTGTCTCTACTTGTAATTACATTATGTCTGGTCATAGTCTTCCCCAGTTTTCTAGTATTTGCATGCAGTCTAAATACTGCTCTGGCTCCCTGTATAAAATGCTGCTTTTTCATTTGTTCTGGGTCAACTCACCGGCTCAGATCTGCTCTGTGAGGTCACCAGTGTGCCGGCTGCTTTAATAAACTCACAACACCGCAGCAACTTCTGAACTGGACTTGAATGATTTCTTCAACACATACCACTTCAGGGATAGGTACCTACCACTGAACAACAGTAGCATACCATCGGGCACTTTTCGATCTCGGCGCTAATAGTCTGAGGTTATCTTCATGAGTTCAGTTAAGCCTGTCATTAAAAATGTTATGATTTTATTTGTTTTCTTCTAAACATGCAGTACATTGTGAATTTTGTGATGTAATACAAATGTCCCTTTATTATTTGTCTTGAGAACATGTAATAAACTGCAACAATTATGTATTGAATGTCTATTGTGATTATTTTATTTGTTGGAAATTAAATGCAAAACTATTGGGTTGTATTACCCTTTGTAAATAAACGGTAACATTTTGGCATATATCGTAAAATCACCGTAAAACCCAGTTATCCTACTATCACATAACGTAATCCAGTATACGGTGAGATACCGTAAAAGCTAATTACGGTAGATTCACCGTAAAAAACAGTAAATTACTGCCGCCCCTGCTGCCAGTAAGTTACCGTTATTTTACGATGAAATTGTTTAGAGTGTAGTAATATTTATTTTAAAACAACTTTTTTTTGTTATCTTCATAGAAAATGCTGACAACAATGTTCTTGAACACCATCACATCTTACAACTTACACCTTATTTCAGTCATCTCACCAACCCCCCCCCCCCCCCCATTTTCACATCCTGTCTCCAGGCCATAGCGCAAAGTTTTAGTTTCAGTCTTGTTTCTTTTCTTTTGTCTAGTATTCAAACGAGCTGTGGACTTCGTCTTTAACGATGGCCAATGTAAAGATTTTGGTCTCAAACTGATGGAACAACAATGAAAAAAACTAAAATAGCCAGCAACCAGAACAAGCGGCCCAATGGAACATTCTCATAAAACACAGTTAGTTATTTGTGAACAGGGAATTCTTCTTTTCCACAACAGCGACACGGTGAAGTTCAACAAAGTTCAGAGCACAATTACTTCGCATGAATAAAATATCTGAGTAGAAATATATAGGTAAAGAATTATCATTACACTTGAATACCTATGTTGAAAACACTTATTGTAAGTCGCTTTGGATAAAAGCATCTGCTAAATGACTGTAATGCAGTGGCGGCTGGTGGAAAATGTCCTAGGTAGGGCCACCCAATCAATTTCAGCAAACATCCCAGTATGATTTAATTCAAACAAATTAAATGATCAAACACGCATTACTACTTTGCAGTTAAATATTTAACATTTATTCCAACACGAAAAAAAGCAGTAAATAACGCTTTGATAAACACGTCAGGACATCTTATTTTAGTCACCCTCACAGGGAATTCAGTATAATATATATATATATATATATATACAGTATAATATATATATATATATCATATAATAATATTCAGAATAATATAAAACACACACATGCATATATAGATATAAGCTATGATGAGTTTTCACTGTTAATTTACCATCTAAATTAAATGTTGATGCCTCCATGACCAAGTTGTCATGAAACTATGTAGAAGAAAAGATGTTCACTTTGCCTAATATGTAGCTTGACAGAGTTCTCATGTGTGCCCTGGTGTTCTCATGTTTCCTTACTTCCTCATCCCTCACTCCCTACTGTCCGTGCTGGATCTGTCCCCGTTGTTTTAAGTTATTAGCATCCAGCTAGCCAAACCTGTCTGGTACAGCTAGTAGAGAAGCTTCATGTACTGCTTCCCTTTCCCGCTAGTCTGCTGTCTGATTGTGAGGTCAGGCTGATCTGGGATCAGCTCTTTGGCCTGAAGAATCTCCGCCAAACTTCTCCTCTCGAACGGGTCTTGGAGGAGCAGTGCTCGCGCATGGCGCTCACGCTCGCCTGTAGAGACTTCTCTTTTTTTGTGTGGCTCAAGGTGGGGTCAGGCCCTCTATTGGGCAGCCGCCACTGCTGTAATGTAATCTAATGTTTAACATTTCTAGAGACAGCAAATATAAGCACAACGAACAATATTTAACCTAATTAAGCATCCAAGATGAAATATGTTTTAATATTTTAATTCAAACTGAAGATTTTGAAGATTAAAAATCTCCTGCTAGCAGATTCTGTGTTTTCATCAAACCTTTCAGTGTAACCCCCATATCTCCTGTCTGTGTTGGATATGGTATTGTTAGGTTTGGTGTTGCGTACCATGTAAGGAGCTCTGTTGACTCAACCAGCAGCCGTCACCTTCAGGTTTAAACACAAACTATCACTACTAACGAATTATTATTATTATTATTTGAACAACTACTATTACCTTTATTATTATTACAATTATTGTTTTACTAACGTGTTGTTACTCAGTGCTGTATTCGACACGGTCGACCATGACGTACTACGAGAAAGACAAACAATCTGGGAGGGACTCTCTGGCACAGCACTCAACTGGTTTGAATCCTACTTGAAGGACAGAGAATACTTTGTGTCTGTAGCTAATTACACATCAGAGCTGACTAAAATGACATGTGTTCCCCAAGGTTCAATACTGGGGCCTCTTCTGTTCAACATCTACATGCTTTCACTAGCTCAGATTATGGAAAACAACAAAGTGTGTTATCATGATTATGCAGACGACACACAAATCTATATAACTATATCACCAGGGGACTATAATCCCATACAAGGGCTGGGTAAATGCTTTGAACAAATCAACACCTGGATGTGCCAGAATGTTCTTCAATTAAACAAAGATAAAACAGAAGTAATTGTTTTTGGTACCAAGGACGAACGATTGAAAGTCAGAGCTCAGCTTCAATCACTGATGTTAAAAACCTCAAACCAAGCCAGAAATCTAGGTGTAGTTATGGATTCAGACCTGAACCTGAACAGCCATATCAAGACAATTACAAAATTAGCCTCCTATCACCTGAAGAATACATCAAGGATTAGAGGACTTATGTCTCAACAGGATTTAGAAAAGCGTGTCCATGTATTTATCTTCAGTAGACTCGACTACTGTAACGGTGTGTTTACAGGTCTCTGTAAAAAGTCAATCAGAACGCTGCAGCTTGATTCCTCACTAAGACCAAGAAAGTGGATCACATCACTCCAGTTCTGAGGTCTTTGCACTGGCTTCCTGTCCAACAAAGAATTGACTTTAAAATCCTGCTGTTGGTTTATGAAGCACTGAATGGTTTAGGGCCAAAATACATCTCTGATCTGCTGCTACCTTATGAACCATCCCGACCCCTTAGGTCGTCTGGGACCGGTCTACTTTCTGTTCCCAGAGTCAGAAATAAATATGGAGAAGCAGCGTTCAGTTTTTCTGCTCCACATATCTGGAACAAAGTCCCAGAAAGCTGCAGGTCTGCTGAGACCCTCAGCTCCTTTAAATCAAGATTGAAGACTTTTCTGTTTGCTGCTGCCTTAAATTGAACCACATTCAAGGTTATTAATCAATTCCCATTGCTGCATTCTACTACTGTATTTTATTTCTTACACTGCTTTTTAGTGTTTCAATGAATGTTCTTAATTGCTTTTAAATCTCCTTTTCTTTTGCCTTATGTTTTGATGCTTTTAATGGTTTTATGTGAAGCACTTTGAATTACTTTGTTGTTGAAATGTGCTATACAAACAAACTTGCCATGCCTTGCCTTGCCTTGCCTTGCCTTGCCTTGAAGCCACCTGAGTAATTCTTGACTTTTGGATGGGGTTTTTATTATTAAGGTCACGTGCTCCAGGTAAACACAGCAACTGGTAGCGCAACGTTTTAGTTTCGGTCTTGTTTCTTTTCTTTTGTCTAGTATTCAAACGAGCTGTGGACTTCGTCTTTAACGGTAGGTGGACGGACCGTTGACACTTTTAACACAGTGAACCGTATAATGTCAGCCAATGGCGGTGTTTTGGTGATGCTACAGTGTTTTATAACCGATGATGTGACATTATAGCTTCAAACCAGCGGCTGTTAAAGGCCTTTCGAGCACCTTCATGTTTCGTCGCTTGTTGAATATTGCTGAAACTTAAAATCTGAACGAATCACATAACACAGAAAAAAAACACTGAACTAGAATAACGTTATTTCATTCCAACAGTTCTGCAATAAAACCTATCTTTTATCAAGGTTATACTAACATAATGTGCTTGAACAGAGTTTCTGATTAAACTTTCTGATAATTTCGGAGGGTGTAGTTTGTGGTGCTGTTTGTGGTGCGTATTTATATCAATGAGGGTAAACTAAACAGAAACTGTCAACAGCATAAACTACAGCCTCCAAAATGAAAAGTGAAAGTAAATTGAATAAGCTCCTCTCTAAAATTATACTATACTATTATAATGTTCATGAAGGTCAGATTAGTTTAGGTGTACCTAATAAACTGGCAACTGAGTGTATATAGATTTAGTATTTACAGATGAGCTGTTATGACATGTCACACATCATCATGGGTACTTGATGATCCACAGGTGAGGACAGTATGCCTGATTGTTATTATAGTTACAAGGAGTGATCACACAATACCCATGTAAATGTGACATTAACATGTTATAATAATATAATGTAAGTACAGCATTACATGTAATTATATTCCTAAGATGCTGTGTTACACCTTTGAGCTAACATGAATCACGAGCACACAAGTAGAACTGGGTCAAAAGTATCAAAGGGATAGTGAACTACTTTTCTTTTTCAAACCTTTCTGTATCTTTTACTCTTCTCCATATCTTGTGTTGTGTGCTAATATGTGGTCTGTGATTTGCTCCTGCAGGTGCTGAAAGTCAAGCCGGTCCAAACCAGACAAAAGAAACACAGACATGGCCCCGAAACCGGTTCGGAAATGATCACTTAATCAGATTACAGAAAATTGGACTATAGAGTTTTTTTGTTTTGCTGTTTTTGTGTTCTATTATAGCAATTACATGTCATTATTTAACTTGTATAGCATGTGTGTACTACTGTATGTAGCATTTCATTGAATTTAAACGTTTTCAAGTCAAAGAATGTTTTATTTAGACCAATACAAGTCTCATCTTATCTTCGTTTAACCCACAGAGAGTCCAGTCAGGTCAAATGTACTGCAGTTGTTGCCAAACAGTCTGTTGCAAAGTCAAACATTTTTTTGTTGTAATCCAAGGATTATGAGAAACCAGAGGTCGGGGACTTGATTGAGATCTTCCGGGGCTCCTTTCAGCACTGGGCTGTGTATGTTGGCGATGGCTTCGTTGTCCACTTGACAGTACATTGTGAGTTTAAGCTCAAACTCAAAAGACTCAAACACAAACCATGTTGCGATATTTAATGCATCAACCCACATAAGTAATGTCTGTTTCTCCCCTTTTTCTGTCACTCTTTTCCATAAATAGCTGGGGGTGCGGGCGTTGTGACGAAAGAGGAGCTGTTGGACGTGGTGGAAAGCGACCGGTGGAGAGTCAACAACATCCTGGACAAGCAGTGCCAGCCCCGTCCGGCTCACGTCATTGTGAAGGAGGCCTGTGCGATGGTGGGCAAGCTGCCGTATGACGTCTTCGAGGGAAACTGTGAGCACTTTGCAACCAAACAGCGCTACGGAAAGGCGGAGTCTGGGCAGGTCGGTGGACCCGTGTGTGGTGGTGAACAGTTAATTGTGTTGGACAAAATACATAAATGCATTAAAGTAATCAAATGTTTGTCCATGGGCTATAAAGACACGAATTGATTTATATGAATAAGCAATTCATAACTGTTTAGAAAGCAGGCAAGGTAAAAGTTACTATTGAGACCTGAAATAAATCCTCACAGCATAATCTACATTTGTGCTGTCCATTATATTATAATAGAAAATGGATCATAAAAATGTCCTATTATGTGAGTGTTGCATTTCCCAGAGTTGTGGATTATTCTAGTGGAGTTTTGAATGTGAAGAAGGCTCAGCTCACTAACTAAAAGGTGTCTGTTTCCCTCTGCAGGCGAATAAGGCCAAAGGATTTGTCGTGTTGGCCGGTGGGGTTGCAGCGGGGTTTGCAGCGTTGTTGGGAGCGGTGGCGGCAGCGGCGGGGGCAGTGGGGCTTGCAGCGGGGGTTGCAGTAAAAGCGGGGGTTAGCGCAGCAGCGGGGGCCGGCAGCGGGGCCAGCAGCGGGGCCAGCAGCGGGGCCAGCAGAGGGGCCAGCAGCGGGGCCAGCAGCGGGGCCAGCAGCGGGGCCAGCAGCGGGGCCAGCAGCGGGGCCAGCAGCGGGGCCAGCAGCGGGGCCAGCAGAGGGGCCAGCAGCGGGGCCAGCAGCGGGGCCAGCAGCGGGGCCAGCAGAGGGGCCAGCAGCGGGGCCAGCAGCGGGGCCAGCAGAGGGGCCGGCAGCGGGGCCGGCAGCGGGGCCAGCAGCGGGGCCGGCAGCGGGGCCGGCAGAGGGGCCGGCAGAGGGGCCAGCAGCGGGGCCAGCAGAGGGGCCAGCAGAGGGGCCAGCAGCGGGGCCAGCAGCGGGGGTTCCGGGACTTGATGAACGGATCACTGGCAAAGCCTAACTTGTACTTATTAAGATCACTCACAGAAAACGTTCACTATCTTGCCTACTTTACTTACATGTGTCCCGCATGCCTTCTTTAGTTTGATCAACAGTACAAAGCTGGTTGGTTCCTGTATTTTCCAGACTTTTCAACATTTATACAGACAGCAAATATAAGCACAACGAACAATATTTAACCTAATTAAGCTGCCAAGATGAAATATGTTTAAATGTTTTAATTCAAATTTAATTTTTTAATTTTGGGGTTTGAGAAGGACGTGAAAGTGGTTCTTGGTGGTTGCAGTATTTGCTTATGAAGAAATAATATGACTTTCAGGAAGAATATTTTAAATAATCAAATTGAGATAATATAATATGGTGTTTGTACTAAAAGAAAAACTATGTAATGTGTCAAATGCACTAAGGCCCTCTGTTGAGTTAATAAACGAGGGATCCTGGGCTGAGTGGAGACATGTGGACTGAACTAATCCAACACTCTTGCAGTTTCATGACATCTCTAATGAATAACACATCGTCTTCCTCTGACATTTGTTTGTAATTGTTTTGAATAAAGAATAAATTGTGTGTTTCTGGATTGTGTCTTTAGTTCAGGTTTGTTTTTTTATACATTTATTTCTGTTCACTTATTTCCCTCTGTCACTCTTTTTTTTATACTGTGTGCTGTAGATACAAACCACCTAATAATACCCCTGAATACTTATTTATTGACTTATTCTAAATATTTTTACATTACATCTGTCTGCTGTCTGTCCCAGGCTATCTCTACCGCTTTTAAGGATTTTACTGAATCTTTTGGCTTTTTATGAGCTTCAAACTCTGTTTCCTCTGTTTGGTGAAAATATTTCTTCTTTTCTTGTCAAGTGATGGAGATTTTCAAGTGTTGCTGCTTAAAGTAAAAAAGTAAAAAAAAAATGCAATGTCTTATCATCTCACGATATAGGCAGTGTTGTGGCGCTATTGTTCGCATCGATGTGTTTCCGTACACTAGATGCAATCTCGCCAATCGTTAAAGAAAATAACAACATGGCAACATGTGCTCACAATGAAAACATTTGATTGTACCATAAGTTAGATATGCATATTGTTACGTGTTACCAGTTTAACCTCTACCACTGTCAGCATAAACGATATATTGTTGTATTTTGGGGGGGGGACTTTTTTTCTCAGTTACTTCCTGTTACTGTATATCTATCTACAGCATCTCTATAGTTTGGGTTTATTTGTGCAGGCTTTACAGTATCGATCTCTGCCTGTCTGCACCTCAATACAAATCAATGATATTTACTTTGTCGTGCTTTTAGCACTTTGAAAAAACAACAGCAGCAATATTTCTCTCTCCAGAATCTGTTCCCAATACAACGGAGGTGAATAGATAATCAGCTTTGGTATTTCTATATTTCCCAGTCATATTTCATACTGAAGAAAAAGTCGTCTGTTGACATTTTCACCTGTTGTTTTGTGGTGGAGGCAGACATCTCAGAGATGAATGTCCTCCTGATGACAACTCAATACATTCTTGGCTCATACATTTACTGGGGAGGAGGATGTCTACAGCCTTTTAATTTAAAAAAGAAACATACATTTATATAACTTATCTTTATTTGTAGAACAGCTCACATGCTACATGATTTGGATTATCGGTGGAAGGTTGCACTCAGTCTGGAGTCAATCTGAACTAAACGCAGCTTAGTTTCTTACCTGAAGGTGACGGCTGCTGGTTGAGTCAACAGAGCTCCTTACATGGTACGCAACACCAAACCTAACAATACCATATCCAACACAGACAGGAGATATGGGGGTTACACTGAAAGGTTTGACGAAAACACAGAATCTGCTAGCAGGAGATTTTTAAACTCGAGTTGTTGTCAGTGATCCTACAGAGCAGATCTGTTCTATTAAATAAAGGCACAAATAAAAGAGTTAAAGGAACTTTTAGAGGGACTCCTTTACCCTGACCACACCCATTACTTAAAAAAATGACTCATTTGGATTTCATGAACTCCTCCACCACAGCACTACCAGGACACACAGGAAAAAGGCATGTAAACACATATATTGATTTTCCCTTGAAACCAGTTCACCAGCATCAATTTAACTACTTATTTCCATCATGTGTCACATTAACAGATCTGAAACCAGTCAAACGTGTCCCCCGTCAGGCCAGCTCAGCACAGCAAAATGCAGTGTTGAATGTGCAAAGTAAACACAACATATTTGTAATTCTGGGCCATGAAACCTTTTGTTAGGCCATAAAAATACACAAGTGCATGCATGGATTGATTTTAAGTCTTAAATCTGTAAGTGACGGCTGAACTAAAACATTCATATCCACTGTGTGTGTGTGTGTGTGTGTGTGTGTGTGTGCTGAAAAACATTCAGTATAATAATACATGTTTGATTCAGAAATATTGTTGTATATATTTCTCAATAAAAAAAAAAGGGTCATTTCTTAATGTCATTTTAAGACAAGATGCAGCATTTATATACATTTACTTTACAACTGCAACTTTATATGTTATGTATTTAAAAAAAAAAAGGAACCCTCAGGCTGCAGGGAGTGCTGCTCTGTGCCGCTTTTCCACTTTTCTGTCTCTGTTTGTTTCAGCTCTGCCATCCATAATAATGCATTCATAAAGGACTGGATTGTTACTTCTTTATCCATCTGTCAGTTCCTGAATGAAGAAAAACAGGGAATCCCAGAGCTGATGGTCATCTACTGTACTAACCAACAGTAATGTTTCCTTCTGACTGTTCTTTCCTTTGTTTGTGGAACATCAAGCCTCCATCTACTGCTCTGGGTCCAGTCTCTGTGGTCCATGTTCCTCCCTCTCCAACCCAACCCTCACATCTTTCTTTGCATCCCCGTCAGTCCAGCTTGCGTGCGCCGAGTTTCAGAGGACCTTTAGCAGCTTTGCGCTCTGCCCGTTTCACCTCCAGCTCTTTCCTCCTCTCCTCCCGTTTCTTCTTGGAAAGCTCGGCCTTGCTGATACCTGGTTGACAATGTGGACAGGCATACAGTACATTAGTTATTAATGGTCATCTAACAAGAATAACTGAGTGTTTGAATGCAGAAGAAGTCGGACAGAGAAGTAAAAAAAGATCATATTTCTGATAAGGGAGGCCAGCTGAGAGACTTACCCTGGTTCCCATCCACTGACTCCCAGCTCTCTTCAGCTCCCCAGTCTCCTGTTGCCTCTGCAGTCCAGACATCCCCAGTCTGACAAGGAGAGAAATACACTCGTCACTATACTGAAATGCTTGTACTGTCATGATAGTCCTGATTTCATCAAGATTTCTTGCCTACAACATCTCATCAAGTGAGTGCAGTCTTGTTACCTTATTTTAAATGGAAGAGTCTTACATTTTGGGAAATAAGCTTATTCGCATTCTTGTTAGGAGTTAGGTGGAAAGATCAATACCACTCTGATGTCTGTACACTTAATATAAAGCTAGAGTCAGCAGGTGATTAGCTAAGCTTAGCATAAAGACCTGAAGCAGGGGAAAACAGCAAGACTACCTCTGAAAATGTTTCAGCATGCAACTCCCTGTGAAACCATAACTTGTATTTACACTTTGGTTGTTGTAGAGATTAGACAAATGTGATGTAACATCAAGTTGTGACCTAAAGAGGTGCTGGTAGGTGAATTATTTTCACCTTTGGACAGTTTATTACCATTACCAGTCTTGACTGTAAGCTAAGCTAACTGCTTGCAGACTCTAGCTTCATATTCACTGTAGACACGAGATAACGCAAAGCAAGAAAGTGTATTACAAAAATTCAAACTATTCCTTTAATGCAGGTGGTTGAATCTTCATATCATCTAATGGTTTCTGTTTAATATCTTCTTCAAAGGGCAACTCTATAGATAGATCTGATATCACCAACATTCAGAATGATCTAATCAACACTACTTTATTCTGTCTGTCTCTCGCTCCTCTGTGTGTTTGCCTCCCTCCACCCTCACCGCGGTGGCAGCAGTGCCGGCTGTATTTCTCTGGGACACGCTGGCGAACAGATCATTCTGACCGGCCGCCTTGGTGGCCGAGCTGCTGCCGTCCCAGTTGTACTCGCTGGCTAACCGCACTCCTTCTGGCAGGGGGAGCGTCACATTGGCCAGGGTTGTGTCCGTGTCCTCCTCCCCCCATTCGTTGCCCCAGCCCTCCTCGCCCGCAGAGCTCTGACCCGGCCCTTCCTTCTCGTTGGACCAGCTGTCGTCTGCGTCCCAGCCTGAGCTGCTCCAGTCGGCGCTCTGCTTCTTCCCCGCCATGGAGGAGGACGCCCGGCCCACCTGGACATGGGGAAAGATTGACGGTTGAGATGGAGACTAATTATAGTAATATTTATTTTAAAACAACTTTTTTTTTTTTTATCTACATGCTGACAACGATTTATGAATTTTGCACGATTACGGTCTGAGCACCGAAACACTGTTAATAAAGTGAATACAAGTGTGTGGGATTTTTCTTTGGTTCTTTCACATCCACATAAAAAACAAATATTGAATTTGAATATTGTCTTGGTTTCCACACGCACACTATTTCAGCCCAGTATCACACCTACACAATACACTATATTATAATACTGATTCCAGTTGTCTTAGTAGCATTGGAAGTAGTCGTATTAGCACTAAAGACAGTATTGTATAATGGATAAAGATTAAAGGGCTCATACTCCTTTGTCACTGGCTTTCTTTTTGGATGATGCCGTCCCTGACCAGTCCGTGTTCCAGTCATCTGGCTCAGTGGGAGTTTTCTCTGGCGCCTGTAGGAGGCAGAAATTACAATTACAGATACTACAAAACATAATTTGTTTTTCAAAAGCGGTGAAGTCTTACCTCCAAACTTCCCCAGTCCTCCTCTTCATCCCAGCGGTCTGCTATCGGCTCCTCATCATTGACCGTTAATTCATCAGTCTGTGATTGGTCAGCACGGCTGGAGGCAGCGTGGTCAGTCACAGGGGCTTGAGGAGCTTTCTCTTCAGAACCTGCGAAAGAAAGAAAAACAAGAGATATGGTTTCAGAGAACATATTAAGGACTTCTTAAAGAGGAAGGTTTTGACAAAGAAGAAGAAGAATGTGTGGAATAAAAAGTAAGACAATATCTCTGGTTCTGCTGCATCTATTTTGATGCTCCTTTTAAAAACGCTCCAAATCAAAAGTGATAACCTACCAGGTGCAGGTGCTCCATCTGTGGCACTGGTAGGGCCGGTGGCATTGGCGGGCTCGCTGTCCTCAGCTGCTGCGCTGCCCTCCGTCCCCGGAGCGTTGCGGATGAGCTTAGAAGTTATCGTGGACATGCCAGTCACAGCCCAGCCGGCCCAGCTGGAAGACGCACCTGCAGGCTGAGCACAGGACGCTACATCCTTTTCTGCAGGACGAGACAGTTTCAAGTTACACACTGGGTTTCCTTGCTGAACGAGACATTAAAGTAGAGAGCAGACTCTGCAGCTCAGCGCAGTGTGCTACATACCTATATCCGCCAGCTTGGTGGGGTCTTCTGACACGGTCTCCAGCTTGGAAAGGAAACTCTTGATGGCTTTAAATGCCTGACAGAGAGAGAAAGGCAAGAAAGAACACCGTGAGCAGAAATACATCAGCAAGTTGATCAAAGATATTATAGCCACTGTGGTTGTAGGGATGTAAAAAGCCATAAGAAGCACTATGTTGTCACAAATCTCCATCAGTCATGTGTACCTGGTCTCGGGCGCTCTTATCGGGGTCAACAGTAATGGCACAGAGGGTAGGGAGGATGCGGGCGGCAATCTCTGTTACGCCGTAGAAGTTGTGTGTGGCGGCGAAGCCCAGTACGCCGGCGGAGCGTGAAGCCGGGAAGGGATCTTTAGTTGCTCGTGAAAATGCAGAAATCAGAACACGTTGTCGAGTCTGTGAAGAGAGGGATGAACAAATTCTTGGATTTGAACAGAATCTTCACTGAACTTTGGTTCAAGTGGGTTTTTTTGGCATTAAATGACTTAAGTGTTGCACAGCGGTGTGGGTGTACTCTACCCCCGCGTTGAGGTAGGAGGCGATCTTGCCCAGGCAGACGGTGGTGTTGCACCGGATCGGGCCTTGTTCGTCTCTGGCCTGCAGTCGGGCAAAGTGGCGCATCAGCTCCTGGTTCAGGTTGCTCTCATTCAGCTTGGGAGCCATCAGCAACATAGACTGGAGGGTGATACGGAGAAACAGAGAAGAGTGATGGCACAGGAGGCCGACAACATCCTGTACACACGTAATATGTAGTAACACCTCCTGCTTTGTGGTTTTGTTCAAAACATGCAAACTACCTTGACAGTCTGTTCTCTGATGGCAGGGTTGGTATCTGTGAAGCCGTGAACAACGTGAGGGAAAATCTGGGAATTGACTGCTGCATCATTCAGATACTGAATGAACTGCTCCATCTGAAACATAAGGGACATGGACAGAGACAAGAAACAATGTTAGAGCAGAAAAATCTTTAAAACCTTTAACACAGGCTTAAAAACGGCACATAGGGATATCATTTACTGCTGTTTTTGATATGTCATCCTACTTTAAACTGAATTTTCTTCCCTTGCTCTAGAGCTGCAAAGTCTTGTATTTGTGCTGGATGGAACACGGGATACAAGTCCACTGTATCACTGCAGGATGTTGTCAGTGGCTAGATGGAAAAGGCCTCACATACCTGCTGCAGCAGTCGTATCCTCATGGCTCTGTCTGTGGAGGAGAACATCTTCACGATAACAGGGATGATCTTCTGTTGGTACTCTTCAGCTGACAGGAACTTCCCCACCTAGCCGACGCACAGGAAGACATGAGGGATTTAAAAACAAAAGAGGATTGAAGAATAAATTCCAAATGACAAGAGAATAATACCAGTAACAACGTCTAAATTAGTGTGGAAGGTTTTGTTTATGTTTTACTGTGAAAATGATCAGAGACGCAGGAGTAGACGGTCTGATATTCGAGGTGTGAAAGTTGAAAGATTCACCTTGAAGAGCGGCGTGAGGACTACAGCGCCTGCATTGCCGAACTCGAAGGCGGTGAGCAGCTGAGGAAGGACCTTATGTTTGCAAAAGTCTTCAGGGAAGGAGTCCAGATTCTCACTCAGATCCTGGAAGAACTGCTGCTTCTCAGCCGGCTCCTTGATCTGGAGAGAGAGACGGTTTGAATATACGCTATACGCTAATCTATCGTCCTATCATTAGTTATCATACATTTTCCGATGCTACTCGCTGGTAATTACTTCATCAAGTTATACGATGTGTCCCATGATAGTTCCACTAGAACTTGATTTGTTTAGTGTTGAGGTTTGATTGAAACACTAATACAAACACCAGTGTTATACATGTCTTTATGAAAGTCTGTGGACCTGTATCTCCTCCAGGAAAAGGTTGCTCTCCACAAAGCTGTTGCTGAGAAATCCCCCGGTGGCTCTACAGTTCTGGAGAAAGCGGGCCGGGTTGGGCCGAGCTCGGGGGTTGGCCCCCACTAGCTCACAGTAATGAGGGACCAGGGCCTTGGGGATCTGTGGGCACAGAGAGGACACACAGGAGAGAACACAAGACTGTGAACAACTACAATCCTTTCAGCAGCCACTGAAACCAGGAAGCAACTGCAGGTTGAATTCATTGCTTGAAGGCCACTGAGCAAAAACATGTGCGTCTCATTCGCGGCGGGCTCTGTTACTCTTCTCAAGTTCAAATTGAGAATGCTTCTTCTTTACATGAGCAGAATATCTGCGAACTAAATATAGAACAGAATCATCTATGTGTGTCCTATTTCCAGTATTTCTAATTTTTTTTAAATGCTGAATAATAGAATTCTATTGTCCTCACCAAAGCACATTTTTAATACCTATAACTACAACAACAGGAAGCATCTGTAGAATATCAACGTGCCATGGAATCAGTGACAATAATGCGATAATAACACAAACTGTGGGGGTGTCGTACCTTTCCCAGTGAACGAAGGGAGGTCGTGCGAGGCAGTGGCCCGTTGAACACCTCCCAGATCAGGCAGCCTAGCCGCCAGACCTCCCCTGCCCTAAAACAAACACGCATACAGTTCAATACAAACATATCCACACAAAACTAGGCAGTAACCAATGAGTCCTATTCTGAATCTCTTCTTTCTGTCTGTTCTACTTTGTCCAAATATTCTTATTGCTGCTCCCCTTTTCTTCCTGTATAAAACATTATTATTATTCTGTCCCACCCTTCTCTTACCATTTCTCTCCACTGCTATTGGACATCTCTGGTGGGTCATATCTCTCCATGTCTGGGTAAACAGCCTTTGGGGTGGGGAGTGAGACCCCACTTGGGTCACCCTGCTCAGGGGACACATGATCGAGGGCCCCCAGCTTCCACTCCCCAGCTCGATCCACAAAAACAGCGGATACACCCACGTTGTTATGGAGCAGGTGGCAGTCATTGACCAGGAAACTCAGAGCTTTCTGTGGGAGGGAGCAAACGGAAGAAGTGGCGTAAGGGCTTACAGACAAATGGCTCCCCTGAGAGTATCCAATGGCGCTCTCTCCTATCCTCACCACTATCTGGTGCAGTCCCCAGGAGACCTCCAGCTCCCCAGATCCCCCCTTCTCTGCCTGGGCCTTCAGGTGGACTGCCAACGGGGTCACCTGCTCAGTGACCAGGTACAGGCTCTTCTCTGTCTGCGAAACGACCACAACATACTCTGTCGTTTGTTATCTATATATATATATATATATATATGTTATACAACAATGTTTCATCGAGGGCTGTCACAATATCGGATATTCACAACATGATCATAGTGACCAAAAGAATGTTATCACGATATCTATAAAATATGATAAATAAAAAATAATAATAACGCTATCAGTCTGTAAACATAACAGTATATACACGATGACTTAGAAGGCCCTTGATTATTAACTCAGTATTATCAAATGTGTATTATTAACATGATAAACATGATAATATTTTTCTTTTTATATAACTCTCATCATCAATACCAGTATAAAGCAAAAGCCCTATTTCATAATAAACATTGTTTCATCACCACAGATTGAAAGGCAGTAAATGTTAATACTGAATTATTACCCCGACCTACTAAACTGTGAGAGAAACACAGCACAGAAGCATTTAAAATGGATTCACGGCAGGAATTACACTAAATTAGGAAGTAATATTGAATGGTACGCCTCCGCAGAATTATGAATATGCAACCAACAAAGGCGGACAATCAACTGTCCCATTTTCCTTGATGAATTTCATTTTCAATTCATAATTTCGGCAAGACATGCAACAGATGCACCAATTCCATGTGTGATCGTAATGAGAGTAGTTAGTTCGGGTGTTTTATGATCTCGTTAGGAACACAAAACTGATAAAACAGAGTAAGAATCTGCTTATGTTATGTAGTAAGTACACTACTCACTACAAATATTAACGGCCTACATTGGCGTGTTCACACTCACCTCTATCTGAACGTAAACATGCAAAGAAGAGCAAGATGGCCGAGATGAGACACTAATAATACGACAGATTCACGACAAAAACAAGGTCCCTCACCATATGTGAAAAATGTCACTGAGCAAGCTGAGTGACATTGTCCTCTGAACACTTTAAACAATGGCATTGTGTGTGTAGAGCTCACACAAACACATACCTCCAATCCATCCACATAAGCCAGGATGTTCGGGTGCCGCAGGGTCTTCATCCGCTTGAAGGCAGCCTTGGCGAGCTGGGTCTGCTGCTCTGTTCCCTGAGCCAGCTCGTAGAGAAACACAGACACTGGCTCTCCATTGGTCTGAGGACGCACATTTGGGTAAAATGACTCAATCACACGGGTTCAGTGATTTGTGATCGTTAAGACATTACAATATTTAACGTGTATGCTTTGAAATCACATCAAACATAAATTACAACTCTAAAAATCTGTTCAATATGAATACACCGTGCAACAAAAAAATGTATTGTGTCTGTATATATAATATTTGTTGTTATATTTTAGTTATGGTGGATTTTTTACTTTTTACCTAGTTCATATTCTTTACTGTTTATTACTTATTTATAATACTTGTTTTTTACTATGTCTCTTGTTTGCACTATCCTCTATGCTGCTGTAATCCTGTAAATGTAATAATAATAAAGGATTATTAATAAAGGATTATTTTATCTCATCTTAAAACAGGAAGCAGGTGCTTGGTTGTCTTTCCCTGGTCATGCAGTGATGGTGACACTTAACAGTCCAAATTGAGCTGCTCAACGATAATCATCTTGGTTATGTGAGTTGCTGTCGGTGATGAGTGACGGTATCTTTATTTATGTGATAAAACATTAGCATGAAAACGGTTTCAATAACAGTCACTAAACTCTACTTAAAAAGGAGGTGACGTGGCGAGAAAAGACGTGTCGGTCTAATCACAGTAAACAAAGCTTTGACCCACTTCGTTAGCGAAAAGTAACGATGCTCAGAGCAAGAAAAGAAAAGAAATGAGCACTGACATTGATTCAGCGAGAAAGAGGAGGAAGATACGACCAGAGCTGACATGTAGATACGAGAACATGACACCGGGCATCGTATCTAAAGGTCTAAATCAAAGAAGCAAACAGACGCTAGCTAGCCGGCTATGTGGCAGGCCTCCATAAAGAGGCTAACGGCTAACCGTTAGTGGCGCTTTGCCTCTTTTTACCTTTCGCTTCCCCCGATGGAGACTCCATATTCCAGACTTCTCTGGGTTGTCTGGCAGAATTTCATAAGCAAAGTCTTTGACAGGATCCCTGGCAAAAAAGGACCACATCTCCTCTTTCCTCCTCCACACACCGCATCAAACACAAACACACTAAACAGACTGCTAGCTAGAGAGCTACAGGACGCTAGCTAGCTAGCAACTAACTGGCTCCGGGTAAAACTTCGTTTCTGCACATTGGTTCCGCAGTAGGTTAAAATTAATCACCGATGGCATAGTAACTAAGAACTGCATTTAGATATATAAATAAATACATGTTTCTAATAAAGTCACAATCTGAAATTATATAGAAGCCTTTTTTTGTGGGTGAGTGACCTCATGCAAATTCTCCTTTTAGATATTAATGCTCTTTGGAGGACTGAACAGGTATGCTGTATTTATGAACAAAAATACATGTCCACACTTTGGAAGTTCATGTGAGCATTAAAGAATATTTAGACATTACCACAATGGTCCCTTATTGATTGTCAGTTTGTTGCCATAAACCGGGAGTCAACCGGGCCCCAGAAATATTTAAATTGCCTTTGATCACTTTAGTGTTGACCCATAAGGCATTAGATTATGACATGATAGATTCAGTCTAGATGGCATGTAAGCAATTATGTCCCCAAGGTGGACTAGGTGAGTTGAGACAGTAACACAGAAACCAGAGTAAAGTAGTGGAGATTCAACAGAAATATGGAAGTATTTACATTTTAGTCATACAATGTTTGCATCTCATGTTTTTACTTTACTCTGTAGCCTAAATAACACAGATGGGTGAACAAAGCTGCTCTGGTGACTCATCGTGGCACATTTTATATATTTGTCATTTGAGCATAAAATAAATTTCACATATTGTGTCAGGAAATTGTCACTCTACTGTCAGACACCTAAACCCTGGAAGCAAGTCCTAATACAACTCACATCACTACACTTGACAGGGTTAACTTAGACCATTTATTAGATGCTTATAATACAACTTACAAAAATCTATTCTTCACTACAATGTACGCCATCAGGGTCTCTGCAGTGAACAAAAACAAGTCTAGCTTTTTACAACCCTTTTGGTATGCAGATAATGAAACTTTACACCCTTTTCAGTATTTCACCATCATACCATTCAAAGAAAGCTAAAGAGAATATGAGTGTAATTATTTATGAATTTGACAGTACATAACACCCAGAGTATCTTGATTTGATGAGCGTATGCGTCCAGGTCTTCACTTGGACCTCTTCATCCGTCAAACCCCTTAGGTTTCAGGCTTTGCAGGTGGGTTTTTAGACTCAGATACAGTCACATCTCACATTCAAACCAGAAAATAAGAGTGAGTCAAATTGTAAGCCAAAGGAGTTTTATTGGTTTAAACATTAAAAACACTTTAGGATACAAATACAAGTCACACCAAGGCACAAAATATATTTCAAACATGTTTCAATTATAACCGTAACCCATAACTGTTCTGGTTCTTCGTGTCAAAGTCAGTAATGAACTTTTGTGCAGTTATTTTGTGTAATAATGTAAAATTGCTAGCTCTACATACTTAAACCAACCCTTCTTGATGTCAGGTCCACTATATATTTTAATCCATCTTAAATTGACTTCAATAGTACAACATGAAAAGGTCTTTGAATGCTAGTTTTTCCCCCACACAGCATACTATAAAGCAAGACACCGCAGGGGATTGAACCCTGTCCTGACAAAGTCAGGAGTGCCACCACCGGAGTCTTTTGCTTTTTTGTTGTTGCTGTATTACGGGTAAAAGCAAAACCTGGAGGAACAAAAAACAGAAGCAGTTTGTTCCTCCAGGAAAAGAAAACCACTGAACACCTGGCTGATATATTTGGCTGTCACCACATGGGGATTTCTCTTGGTCACGAGGCTGAAACTAGAAGACAAGACACTTGTTTCCCCAATCCCAGCATTCCCCACGACAAAGCATTGGTACAACACTGAATCCACCGCATCATTTTTCCAGATTAACAAAGCCACGATACCAGCGTCCCTGGTGAAACGTTTTTCCCTTTGACATTCAGCTGGACGTGCTGGTCATACGGACAGTGACGTTTACTGCTGTAATGGAAAAACACAATTTAAGCCCCGCCCCCACCCCCCAACAGAACCCCCCCACACACCAATTTTCTGTCAATTTGACAAATTATGTCAATACGGTTATCGTTTACCGCGACTGGCGTAGCAGCATTTACCACAGCTATTCAGTGATGCATTAAGAACGTTTCCTAGAGGCGGGCTGTACCAAGTCACGCCAAGACTCCCCGCAGAGGTTTAGTCGCCTGGCTCAGTATCAACTTAAGCTGAACGAGAAATCTGAAAGGAAGAGAGAAGAATATTGTTTCCCCCCCTCCCCCTTGACCAAATACTACTGCAATGTTTGACAACGACTTCATGAACAGTAGGTTGTGTGTTACGAATAAAATGTTATGCAGAGGCGATGTGCATGCAACATGTTGAGTTACACATTAAAGCCATGGTATGTTAAAGAAAAATCAAGGGAACCAAAATTACTTAACTTCGCACCCATGAGACTGAAGTGATGCAGTGTATGTGAGACAAGCTTGCAGCTCTTGATCTTAATGCGAGTGGATTCTCAGTGCTCCATCACAGGTTAGGCCATCCCGGATGACAATTTAAGACAATGTTAAGGAAATTTCGACCTGAGAAACCAAAAAGGGGAAGAAAAAGAGGCACACAAACACACAGAGAGCAGGGCTTCTGCGAAGGACGTCGGGGGGTTCAGATTTAAGCTCAAGCGCACAGGGGGGGTTGGTACGTCATTCAGGGACCACTCATATTTGAGGACAGCTTCCACAGATGGCTTTGCATTCAGAGGCAGGCGAGATCGGGGCAGACAGACGAAAATGATCTGAAACAAAGAGTGATCTACACAACACCCACCACACAATACTCAAAGATTGGAGTTCTACTCATCTTATGGTTTAAGATGCAAAGCAGCAGGGCCCCATGGCCGAAGAGAATATGCTAGTAAAGCATTCTTGTTACTGATGATTTGAGGTTAACATAAAGCCAGTTCCAAGATGTCATTTTGTCAACTACAACATTGCAGAAGTTTATTTTGACAAGTTAAGCCAACATCTTACTACACGCTCCAGGTTAGAGGACTTCACTCGTGCTTGAACCACTCGTGCACCTGATGTCTGTGAAGAGAAGTGTAGGGATACACCCAACCAAAACACAACAGAACACTAAAGCAACACCTTTGCGCTGCTGCATTTCAGACCAAATTAAAGCTGCACAATGCGCAGCGTTCCTCAGCTACTTACATTTGGGAAAATGTCGCACAGTTGCGCGACTGCAACGTAATTTTGTATGATCAACCTGCCACTTGCACAGTTGCACAAGGGCGAGCAGCTGAGGGCTAATTGTTCCAAACTACACACATAAAGACAACCTGACTCCATTTGTTCAAACTGCGTGTTGGTTGATTTCAAAGGGCAGGGTGATTCCTGTGTTGTCCTAGGTAGACTGCATTCTTCCTTTGGAAACTTCTGTAAGATCAAAGAGGCAGTAAAGAGACCCCCCCCGCTCCCCCCCACAGTATCGTAGAACTGACCATTGTTAGCCTTACCCAAATGCTTTACTGCAGATAACGTCAGAGTCAATGAGGGTACATCAAATCTTCCTGTTATCACAAGACTCTTGTTAAGAAAGCACAACGGTGCTATTTCTACAGTCAAGTATAGCAAGTTGCTTTCATTTCAAGAACAATGAGGGCAGTTGAGCCCAGTCAAGACCCCCTCGGGTTGAGAATTTTCTGCTTTCCAACATCAATATCTGATGGATTCAACTTATCTGCCTTCCATTTCCACTTTGAAAAGGATGTCATTCAAGCCCTGGTCACATCCGTGCTCTACCAAGCTCCAAGCTTTAGTCATACCTGAAAAAGCACAAGAAAAGCTCCCCCCACACAAGCCCCCAAGAAGAACAAATGCATACCAAAACTGTATTCAAATCACAACAAGCTATGCATTTATTACGCAATAAGAAAATCCTTTACAGATAGTTCACTCATTGTATTGTCAATACAAGGTATAGTAACTAATTGCAAAGGAATTGCAATGGAGGTATTTAGCCAGACAATGAATGTTAAGAGAAATGTGAACATGTTTAGTGACCTTACGTGATGCTCGATGCGCAAGGAAACTTGTACAAACAATGAGTTAGGAGAATTCCTGGTGGTCTCGGGTATTGGAAAGCGCACAGGACACAGCACACTGAAAAATGCAAAGGAAAAAGCCACTCCCCACAATACCCCTCCAATAATGCAGTACAGAACTACAAGAGAATTTACTTTCATTACAGTACTCCAATAATAAGGACACAACTATCACTACGAATACAATTAATAAAAAGATTTAAGATATTTCCCAGAAGAACATTTAAATACCGCAGGCCTGAACGTGGCGGATTCCTTCCGTAGGAACTGTAGACGTGGACTCGAATGTAGATTTTTCAAGGGCGGGCCATATTACTTAATCTGCAAGAGTCACAAATACACAAGCCCCTCCCAACCCAACAAAGCAACGTGAAGCCTGTACAGAATTACAATGACTTCGAGTAAAGAGACTTGTTACCGCATTCCCTGGGAAAACAGAGCTTCTTGCTACACCAGGGGACTAGTTTTGAAGTTGCTATCCTGCGAGGCAAAGAGTCCACTTGAATCTTGTTGGGTGCACCTGGATGTTTCCTATTCAAGCCTTTTTGCGTTGGGTAACGGAGCTGTGAAGTCTAGGGAAGAGACGGATTAACGCCCCACAACCCCACCCTCGCATTTCCCAAATGATGAGCATGAAACCCAGTTTATAACACGTTCCAAAAAGGGTAGAATCAATAAAGAATCTAATGGATTTATTGAACAATACCAAATACCTTCCTACATCTCTTTAAACCGCAATGGGTGCGAATGATCCCGATCCACAGCGCTATAATATTTAAGATGAGCTCAACGTGTAGCGAGCAGTTAGGATGGGGGGATTCTTTTGATGATCCGCTTTAGGGGGCCAGGCCTGTGGAAAGAAAAACTCGAAACACGTTTTAAATGCCCCCTCCCCCTAACCCTCCAAGATTCTCTCTTTTTTTTTTACAAACCAGGATCAACTATTTCAAAACATTTCTTCTTTTGATGGCAAAAATGACTATACTAAACAGTGTAGGCAACGAAGAGTTAATGTACAGGATAGTTACACCCACATGTACATTTCATGCATTAACTCACTGCTGAGGTTAAGAGGTAGATGTAGCTGATCTGTACCAATGGTGTGACGCTGAAGTACTGAAGGTTGCAGTATACGCGCATCAACCGGCCAGACAGGAGACAATCCACTCTCACACTCCAATGCCGAAAGCTTCTTTCAGGAGGACCTATCGAACAACAAAGGGACTGCCTCTCCCTCCGGCTTGGGGAACTAGTTGTGATCGCAGTGGAGTAGAGAAGTCCGAAAAGATGTTCCTCTCGCCAGCACACTACCAAGGCATTCATCACAGCAGACACCACCACACTCTAGTCAGCGCACAACAGGAGGGGTGACCACGGTACACAACACGTTACACGGCTTGCCTGAAAAGAGGAAGAGAGCTGTGCGAGAAATTGTGTTCCAAAACAATTGCTTGTGGAATAAGTGAAATAACTAATTGCCTGAGAATGTTAGAGATACCGCTACCCAATATACAAACCAACTCCTCGCTTTAAACTTGCGAAGCTAGAAGACCCTTGTGAGCCCCGTCCCACCCTTTCACTGGCTGGCTTGCTCGGGAACTGCTGCAACTGCTTCAGCGATGGCCACTCTGCTGCTGCTGCTACCCTGCACTGTGGCTCCCTCTGGTGTACACGCCCAGCTGCTGCAGCTGCTTCCTGCTCTCCTGGGCCACTCTGCTCTTCCCTCCATGCCCTCTGGTCCTGCCTGGAACCACCCTGGTTCTCCCACGCCCTCTGGTCCTGTCCTGCCTGGCTCCACACGCTGGTCCTCCCTGTGTCCCACGGCCTTGCTCCGCGCTGGTCCTGCGATCTTCATCTAACTAAGTCCATTTCATTTCCCCCCCTTGACAACTCAGTCCATTTTCACCCAGGAAAAAAAAAAAAAAAAAAAAAAAAAAAAGTCTTCTTTCTTCTCTAAGCAGTAAAAAAACAAACAAAAAAACATTGGAAAAAAAAATCTGCACCCGTGTTTCTTTGAGCTACAGCTAAAGCTCTTCATATTTGAGCTTTGATTCCTTTCAGGCTGATTAGTTTCTTTGGTCAAAATGAAAAATAATTTAAAACTAAGAAACTGGAAATGACTAAGCAACTCGAGAAATCAAGAAAAACAAAAAAAAGCTAGTCTAGACAACGGTATAGATTAAAGACGCCAAGGCCTCAGCCACCACATTTACGGTCCACAAAAATGACGTCTTGACTGATGCTTAAAAACAACCTAGTTTCCTTTAACCGCTTAACTTAGACTTAATTTTCATAATCAATACAGGTATGTTCTAACCAATATTTAGATAATGCAATAACTTGCACATTTATCAACATTACTCTCTTTATATCTTAACTGCTCTGTGGATATTTTTCTTTAAAGGAAAGTTTGCTATTTATAACCGTAACATTCCGATCTTCCCATTTTGAGATGCTACCTTATGACCAGGCTGGTCGACTCATGTCTTCTCTATACGAGGCAACATTTAACGGCAAACTTTCTTATTCAAGGCTTCTTCTTGTATCTTCGATTGTTAACTGAATGAAATATTTGCGGCCTCTGTGTAGCTTTGCGGCCATAGCTAACCTTGCAGCTGGTCAAATCCAGACCACGCCCTGTAGCGGCGTCACGAGTTATTCAAATCAACCAATGGCTAACGGTTACAAGCTGCTACGTCACGGCTCCCATCTTGAACCAACTGCCGTTACCAAAGTTTGAAGCACAAACTTGGAATGGCTCCATTATAAACATATTTAACATAAACTAGTATATAACGTCACTGAGAAAAGTCAGGTATCTGTTTTCTGGCATATAAAACGATTGTTTACGGAGAGTAACGTCATGACGTTGACATTAACATAAGCCTATACTTTGCTCACGTGGCCTGCCGTTAGCTAAAGTTAACTAGCATCGACAAAAAAAGAAATACGATGCTAACGTTACAGACCGAAGAAGATATTCTAGGCTGATTAAACATGTTCACTGAAACGTTTTCAACGGAAAGCTTGATAAAAAGAGTTTGCTAAAAAAGAAAGCCGTACAACTCAACGTTGATATTAAAGCTAAAGCGTTCACAATAACGCTCACTGACTCTGAGCACAACACACAAAATAAAAAAACAAGTATCAAGTAAGGTAGGTTAAACCAAGATACCCTCGTCCCTAAATACCGAGACTCCGGACAACAAAAGAAAGTAAACAAGATCGGTTTAACCTGCCCGCCTCACACCACGACGAATTCGTATCAAATGCAGTCTGAGTTGAAATGGAGTCGATAGCGGTATTTATACTATTTGGGTGATCCGGCTACGACAGAGAAGGTATTCATCCATGGAAAAAAGTAGTCCCATTTCCACACTGGAAAAACGCTTAACAAAGCTTATTGTGGCTTTAGGTTCGACTTCAGAACAGAAAGTTGATTACAATAAAGGAGAAGACTAGGCTACGCGGGGAAATCAATGATAAATCAGTTAAGTAATTTACAGTGAAAAGCACCATGATAGCCAACAGCCAAAAACAGCTGACGTCACAGGAACGACTGCGCGGATTAATCTTTACTTGTATGTAACACGGTCCGACAAACCGGATCAAACTAGTATACGGTTGCATTGCCGGATCTCTTTCCCCTTTACTGCAATACTAGTCTACTTGTAATTGACAAACAATAGAAAACAGTCAACTCATCTCTTACAAACTGGATGGCTTGTGTTCAATAAAGTGTGTTTCTTTTTGGTAGATTCATTAAATGCCTAAAAGCAGCTGATGCTGGCAGTATTCTTACATCAAATGCATCATGTAGACCCAATTTCACAAGCCTCAACTATGTTAGTTTAGGCTTTAATGTCCAACTTAACTGGAAAGTGAGTGGTGCAGTATCAGTGTTGGTGTTGGCTGTAGAGTGTACGTGATGAAACTAGAAATATCTAGAAACACCCAGTGCCAGAAAAGTGTGTGGCTCTGACAGGGTGGAAAATTACCAGACTGAAAGGCCAAAATGGGAGTTACTTTTTCTCACCAGCAGAGGGTGCATTGTCCCTCCCTTGTGCACTCCTCTGCATTGTTACAGTATCCTGGCCTGGACAAGTCTGGGCAACTTCCCATATGTAACTTTTCTCTTGATAGCTCATAGTCATTGACAGTGGTGTCAAGATACCAAAGTAATTATATCTTTATATCTTTACTTTCAGATAAACAATTCTATTTTTAATAAAGAGACCCAAGTTCTCAGATGATAAATTGTCTAAACACAAGCACTCCTTGTATATGCAACTCTTACTTTGCTTGCTAATAAAGTATTATATTCAGGCCACGCATCCAAACCCTGTGCCTCTGACCACAGTGAATTTGGGATCTTGTCCATCTTTATGTCAGTACTGATACTAATAGTCATCAACAGAACATTAACTGGAAACAATCTTATAGCTGATTACTAGTTTAAGTCATGAATTGGGCAAACATTCCCACTTAGGATTAGCTGCTTTTCTTCTCATAGTTAATTAAATATTTTGGGGTTTTAGACTGTTTCAACAAATCCATAGAACAAATAACTCCATATTCTAAAAATATTTGTCAAGAAAGACAAGATGTGCACCATTTCTTATTTGTGGATGAAAGCTCAGTGTGAATTCAAAGGGTGGACAGGATCACTCACTGTCATTGATCAGCAATGTGGGGAGTTGTCCTCTGAGTTTCAGTCCCTCCCAACCTCAATTAATTGATCTTTGTCATGTTGTTAGACAGGAAATAGTCACACAGATTAGAAAAGGAGGCATCTTCTGTGAAGTGATAAACACGACACGCCAGGCTGTTAGTGCTATAGGCTCATCAAGACCTTTGTGTGATAATTGCTAATCAAAGTCATTATGAAGGCGTTGCTCCCAATTTGCATTGAGTGACTCTGTGATTGTGTTAGAAGCCGTGGAGCGTAATCAACAGTAATAATGACTGGGACGTTTTAGGAAGATGAAAGCTGTATCAGAGGTTGAGTTGTGGAATATTTAGATATTGCACACCAACACAAATCAGGAAAACTGAAACAGTTAATTAATGAAACAACCTGAAAATAAAGAATGTTAATGCTAAACCAGGAATTAGACTTTTCACAGATCAAAGTGCTTAATCGTGTTAAAAAAGTAATATACAATCTATAACATTCTTGCTTCTGGCTTTTCAGTATTGACAATAATTATTGAAAACAACCGCACACCCAAAAGGGATAGCTTCCACAGTAAACATCGTATGACATAACCTCTGATGGCTGACAAATTTAAACATCCCAGGGTATCTATTGTCACCCATACTGAATGGGATCACATAGGCCTCAGCCAGATGGTAGCAGGAGACCTCTCAGAATCAATGGGGCCGCTGTGGCGGGTTCAATAGCTTTGCTTAATGCTCAGCCCTGCTTTTTGTAAATTAATAACAGTAGTAGTGAATACAAACTGAACAAAAAGTCTCGTACGAGATTAAGGAATATAACCACGAGGTGCGAGGCAGCAGAAACATACGTGCAAACCTCACTTCTGCAAGTTATATTAGGGGGTTAAATGAAGCGCGTTATTGATCCTGTTCCGCAGGGCTCGGTTCGATTGTCTCTTGTATTTGGACAAAGGGCTTGCTCTTTCAGCTGGTTCAATGAGCGCCCAGCTGTTACATCAGGCGTGATGCAAAATCAAGCCACCAACCAGGAATTCATACATTCCTGCTCACGAGTCGTGATTTCATTATTCTGCAGCCAGTCGCTGAGGAAGTCAAACTTGCTCAGAAACAATCAGACTGCTGGATACTTTGCTGGAACACTTGGATCATTTATCTTTTGTTGAGGACTGAAACTTTTGTTGTGGTCAGAAACAGCAGCAGATTATCGTCCAGTCTGAAGTGGTGATCTCTGCAGCTGACATTGACAGACAAGTTACAGCCTTAGAGAAAAAGATAATAGGAAAAAGAAGCTTGAGGAAACAGCTGAGTACAGGTTTTCCCCATCAGTGCCCCTTGTCAACCCAACCAGGACGGCGTCAACAGTCTTCCACCAGTGAGGAGACAAGTGATGGAGAAGTTTTTTAAGCCTGTTCACAGCCCCTCTGACCCGGACGAGATCAAGCCGCGGAAGCACCACCACCATCATCAGCTTCCCCTTCAACAAGACCCTCAGTCACACAGGTAGGATGCTTCGTTCCAGTCTGACAGATTCACATCTACTTCTAATGGGAGAGGCATTTAGAAATAAAATCACATACATCCTGAAATAATTCTTCTTTGTAGAAACTACACATGAAGGCATCTGCATTTTAAAATCAAATATACAGATTCTGGTAAAAGTTTTAAAGTCATATGTGCACCATTGCTATATCATACAAAACAGTTATTATCAATAATAATATTCCCGTGTCCTTGTGTTGTAGGTACGCAATGTTTGATGAGACAGACAGAAACACAGATGAAAGCCACGGGCACCACCGTCACCACCAACATGCTCGCTTTCTCCACGACAGCCCTCATCACGACGCCCATCATCGTCATCAAACGCAGCAGTTTCACCACAGCGGAGAGGATCAGATACTGTACAACCACAGCACACCCGTTACTCTCTCTAGGGCCTCTTCCTCCTCCCTCTCTTCATCCTCGTCCTCCTCCTCGTTTTCCTCATGGTACACGGAGGAGAGTTCAAATGATCCATTCTCTCTCCGCCATGCGGAGCAGCCACTGCACTCCCTGTCCTGCTCCAACATCTCAGATGCGCGCCGGGGTTTCAGGGAGGACGACAGCAGGGCGCCCACTGTCTTTGCCACCATCAAACACGGCAAGAACGGCCCGGTTTGTAGCGAGATACATGAGAGTGAACAAAAGAGGGGAACGCGTGGCTTTGCTTCTCTTGACCGAGGTCACAGCAGAAGTGAAGAAGCCCTCCTGCAGGGTAATGAAAGTGATCTTGGAGGAGAACAATCCAGGGTACAACACATCAACCATGGACACCTGTATAAGGCAGCTAGTTTGAACCGAAGCCTGGCTGTCAGTGAGGAGGACTTTCTGTTAGGGGTCTCCAGGGGCCCCAAAAGAGCGGTGTCCTCCATACAGATACCCGGCAAAGGCATCCTCAAGAACAAGGAGCCCCACACTGACATTCGCAAGGCTAAGTCGATGGAGGTGCTTTCCCCAAGAGTCCCAAAAGGACAAGATCCCAGTGGACAGAAAGGGAAAGGGACCCCTCAGGTAGAGATAGAGCAGGCCAAGGCAAGTTTTGTGCAGGGAAAGTTGCAATTCTCAGCCTTTCTAGATGAGATTACAAAACAGGTCATAAGTCCGTCGGCTCTCACCATCTTGGGTGTGAACAATGATAAAAGTAGTGGGAAGACACCTGCCCCAGCTCAAACACCTGGCCCCGTCAAGCCTCAGCTCCCGCCCAAAAAGCACAGGAAGAGCTCAGGGGAGGGCCCGAGACAGGAGACAGCGGCTTGCAGCAGCCCTCGGAAACAATCAGACTGCTCCCTTCCTGACAAACTGATCTCATACGCAGCGAGGAACCACGGCGGTAGCCCCCCGCCTCATCACTACCCCTACTCACCCAGCCACAATACTCACCATGAGAGCAGCCGTAAAGACAGGAGGCCGTCGCCTACTGGGGGCTCCGTGTCAGGGGACATATATGGCAGAGGTTGCCCTCACCTTACAGATGGCACCAGCACCAGCCCTGAACCCAGCCAGCCCAAACAACGTCGCCACCGCAAACAGCAGCACACTGCCTCCCACAGTCAATATACACAGCACTTACCTCAGCACCAGCCTCAACAGGTGCACCCCGGCCCCGGGCACCGAGGGCCCACCGGCTCCCGTCCATCCTCAGCCCAGGGCGTGGGGCCAGGCATCGGATCCGAGTCTTCTTCCCCAAAATCTGATTCATCCAGGGTCAGAGACCCGGCCTCCACAGCTACCAGCCACAACTCTGAGCAGAGTGGTCGACACCAGTCACAGCATGTGAAACAACACAGGGTGAGTTTACTGTCACAGCTATTTTTAATAAGGTACACTAATATGAGACAGGAGTGCAGGGAGATTTCAGGCCTCAGATCGTGAATCTGAAAGTGAAATATCACACGTAACAAACCTTATTTCAGTTTAGAAAAGACAGGAAATATGAGTGAATACTTGTTTTATTGACAACAGTTAAATGTTTTAAACACATGCGTTCTGCATTCTGTAGAAAATAAGCTTGTTTAGTGACAATCGCCAGGACGGTTTGTAAAAACGGTGGATAACATCACGGTTGAAAACATTTATTCAATAAATACATAATCTATGTAAAGTAACCACGTGGTTTGTTTAAATGAAATACTTGATAAATGAAAAGTACTATCTATAGTGAATATAACTTTAGATTAAAAGAGTTTTCATATACCTATTATCAATTTAGACTCAGTGACTGTATCACGATATCCTGATATATGATTTCATAACAATATGATTCCATTGAAAGACGATAAATTATAATATTGAATTATCGCCCAGCCCTACATATTCATGTATAGTTAGAGTCTTTAATAAGCTTGTTTCTCCACGAATAGCCTTCAAATGGGGCGTTGGTGAGAAAGACATGAATCAAATCGTGTTATAATGTGCCGGTATGAGTCAGACTCTTGAAGAACAAAGACGAATCATGAGTGTAACTGTAGAAGGAGTCAGCGATGAAGCTCCTGAAGGCAACACACTGCACTGAATGGAGGACAGAACAGGATGAATGTAATGAATGCGGTGTTGCTCATCTCTTACAGAGGCAGTCAGCTGAGTCACAGGCTGTGAGTGTGTGTGTGACGTGTCAAACACTCCGCATTGCAAGCTGAGTCATTCTTCAGCAATGCAGCAAATGCTAGTCCTGTGCTTTTAAGGGAAAATCCATTTAAAGCTACCTGACACCATCATTTGAAGTGGTGTTAGTTTAGTTGGCAGAGAAAGTAACAATCACACATCACACATCCACTGAGACAAACCTTTCACACGAGCAGCCAGCACCAACTATGTAAAATGTGAGAGTGAGTTGGTTGGATAAGTATCACGTTGCTCTTATGTAAGAATCTGTTCAGGCTGGCACTCTCATGTGCTGATAAACACACACACACACACACACACACAACATTACATAACATTGACTTCTTTTTCCATTTGGTCAGTGTGTATGATTTGGTCTCACTGAGTTTGTCTTGTGTGAGTTAATTCATGCGTACATGTACATAACCACACACATAGAGGAGAGCGAAGTACTAATCGATTCTAATAGAGTCCATTTCCGGGAGCAGGTCTGCCATAACTCAATAATTTATTCAATCTATCATGTCCTCAGTAATGGACTGGTGATCCAGCCTGGGTGTGTCCAGCCTTTTCCACAAAGGCATGCTCCAGTAATGTACATAGAAAATAAATGGATGCATTTGATGACAGCACCAACCCCAGAATCAGCCCTGAACTGCTCGGCGTGTTTGTATCTCCCTGCAGATTTAGGGACTTGAATCAGTTTATTTGTACAACTTGTCCATTTTCCTGTAAATGGATTTTTTAGAAAGTTCCGGATCGCATTCTTGAACGTCGATGCATGTTGTATTTGGACAGTGATATGTTTGGTATTGTCTGGGCTCTACTCCAGTACACTGAGATTCAAATGAAACAATGACCATGTGGTCGTAGTTCTGACTTTCAGCAAGAGTGCATAGCGAGTGTTCACATTTATATTAAGTGAACAGAGAGGAACTTGTCACCCATGTTACTCTTCGAGGTACAAAAAAAGGGCCAAAAGTTTCTGTTTTGAAACAATGTGCTGGAGTACAGTGGCAAAACATGACGTTCCAAACACGGTTTGAAAAGTCAAGTACGCTAGTATTATATCCTAAATTACTTAACGTCGTCTGTATCTTATGAGCATCATCCACTGTTCTCTCATCCTTCCTCTATTCTTTTTCTAGGACCCACTGTGTGATGTCGACCATTTCCAGTAAGTGTGTAATATACTTTCTGTCTGCTCATTTCACATGTGAGTGCAGCTTTTCACACATTTCTCTCCGTCTCATTCTGTCCTCTCTCCGTCCGTCTATCTGTCTGACGGGTCAGTGGTTATTGATCACACTAATGAGCATCCACTCTCTCTCCACTCCTGCTTTGACAGTAGGAGTTGTGGTAGTTATGGAACTGATTTATATAACCATCTCTATGTCGTTAGAAATAATAATATGTGATGGAGAAACTTAAGAAAGATAGTTAAAAATAACATGAGCAACAAATGAAAGAGGACTTTTAACATTTAAACTACTAAATCTTAGTTTTTCTACCAATCATGCACAATGAATAGACTCATAAAATGGAGGCATGTGAGAGAAAGCCTCATCTTTAATATTTCTTTAGGTCGTTACTGCCAAATGAGTTGATTTCAGATCTACTGTCTATATTTGTAATATATCAAAACAGCAAATGTTTGAAAATATTGTTCCAAAAAGGCATCACCTCTAAATGCGCTGCAGGATTATTGACAAAACTCCCTCTCCCATCATTCCTCTGTGTTCAGGGAGCTGCAGGAGGAGAATGCAGATCTTCACCAGAACTTACTGCAGACTGTGGTTTGCATTGAGAGCCTGGAGGCGGAGTTGCAGAGGACCAGGGACGAGCTCGGCCATGTCAAGGAGAAATATAAAAGGTTTGGTATCATAAACAGAACAAAGTTCAACATGCATTCATGGATTTACGTTGCTTATACCCTGTGACTTGTGTGCACTAATAAACACGGAAGATTCTCCCACATGTCCTGTGATGCAGTACATGAAGGACAACTATGCCCCTACATACGAGTGGAATGGTGTGACGGGTGCACACATATTGACTTCAGAACAAAAACCCATCAAGTCAACCTATGGCTTCACATAAAGGTTTTATAGATTCATTGATTGATGGAACATACATTCTCCCCTGTGCAGTTCTGCGGGTGTTTTGGTTCTGCAGTGACCTCTTTAGAGACAGGCGGACGCAAACCATCTGTCATATCCCTTCACATTCACCCCGTCAAGCCTGTATTTATTTCCAAACAACCATTGCTGCCTACCAGGCACATACCACACATCTTGCAACAGACTGGAGCAACTGGAGTGAATGGTCACCTCACACTGGGCTCCAGTCGGGTGTCAGTTGTTACATATTTGTTCAGAGAGTTTGCGGTTGCCAATTGGCCTGAAAAGCAACTGTCTTTAACCCTAGATAAAAAATAAATAAATAATGCCATGGTGATAGAGTGGTGTGTGTAGCAGAAATAATCATGATAATAGGTATTTTTTCATGGTTGTCGTTCCTTCTTGTTTCTTCTTTGGTTCTCTGTGTCTTGTAGCCTTCTAGAGACCCACACTGGGACCAAGCAGGCCAATAATCTGCTGGGGGAACACCTGCATATAGCGGTGAGAATGATAAAAGAGGGACCTTATCTGCTACCTGATTCACTGCATTCACGAACCATGAGCTACTTTCATGTAAATCTCCCCCGATTCGATGTCTTGGTATGTGTGTGTGTGTGCAGTCAGAGAGCCTGACGAGTGAAAGGAAGTACCTGCAAAACCGCGTGTCACAGCTGAGCTCAGAGTTGGAGGACGCTCACAGGACCATCGCAGCCCTGGAGAACATCAATGTGAGCACAGTGCCGCCTACTGGACATCCACGCACACTTCAGATAGCAGACATTTTGACTAAATACATTATTGGGAGGAATCTGTCCTCTACAATCCTTGTTTAGGCAGGTCGTTTCAATATTTTAAGTGTAATATTTCAGATCACCCTGTGCCCAATTTTTCACAAAAAATTGTTTCAAACACGGCTATGTTTGCAACTACACGTGTGCTTAAGCATTTTTCATTGCTCCTCCTTATATGAGAGCCTCACCACATGTTAAATTAAGATGATAAAAATAGCATTCACCATTAAATCAAAATGTCCATACTAAGGTGTGTCAAAGCTTGAATGAATTATTAGATGAGCCTTACGAGCACGTGGCCCAAGGGGTCATGGGGCCCCAAAAATAGAGACTCTATTTCAAGTGCCAGTTTTTAGAGACTAATATTGACATTTCTCATTGGAAAGAGCTCAGTCAAAAGTAAGGCTGTCCTAATCACATTCTCTTTTGCTGATGATCCATTAACATTAAGTAACTGCTGAGGGTCACAAGATAAATCTTTTTTTATCTCTAATATTTTAATCTAATCTGTCATTTCTCTATTTGTGTGTTTAAAATACATGAGAAATGTAGTGGAGTCAAAGGTACAATATCTCCCTTTGAAATTAAGTGGAGTATATCAAGTATCGTTAAATGGAACTACTGAAGTAGAGTACCTCAAATGTGTACTCAAGTACAGCACTTGAGTAAAGTACGGCATTATATATGGTTAACCTGCAAAATGTTGGACTCTTGTTACATGGACTGAAGTCAGAGTTGATGATTGTGTGTCTCGCCCTCAGGTGCCGTGCTTGATAAAGGAGTTATTGGAGAAGCACTTCGATTCATCTGAGGCCATTCCGAAGTTTCTGACCACCTCTGCTCCAATCAGCCATTCTGCCACCTCCTCTAAAGCAGACGGCCAATCCCACGCGCCTAAAGCGGAAGAAGCTTCACATGAATGGGTGACGAGATCAGAGGCAGGCCCACAGAGGGTCACAGCCTTCATACCATTTAAGCAGGTGGTGCCAACAACAGGATCTGAAGACAGTCTCTCTGGTCAGCATGAATCCAGGCACAGCCCACCTTTCTCTGTATCTGACATCAGCACTGCTATCTATAAGAAAATGGTTGCCAGTTATGCCGCCAGACCAAAACCTGTCTATCCGCAAAGCCAACAGCAGCCTCCCCCGGGCACCAACCACGCTGACACCCGTCCAAACCTCCAGCAGGCCCACGTGGGCGGTGACAGCTGGGGTGGGAATCGCGGGGTAAAGGTATCGGTTTTGGAGCAGGATGTTGTGGAAACAACCTCCATGTCCGCCCAACAGGTCTTGAACGATTTCCTGCAGCAGCTGCAGCCCTATAAGGAGGCGAGTGGAGGGAAGGGGCAGCAGGGTGTGCAGGAGTGGGCGGGAGGAGCGGAACAAACAGGCAAAGTGTCAGATTGAAAATGTCACACAACAACATGGCAGAATGAATGTTTATTCTCATCTTATTGCATTGAAATGTGTTTTTATTCATATAAGCCAGATGTATTGTATATATATCACCAAAATACCAGACAATCAGTTTTTTGGGGGTTGTATATAATACAACAAGTATAAAACACTTTTAGGTGTACTGTTAAGGATTTTATAAACCAGAGTCCACAGAGGAAAAGGAAGGAAATTCTTTAATATTTAAACATAAGAATTGCCAAAATTGGAAGTACAATATTTCCACACACAAAAAAGATCTGTACTTTCACTCTAAGTGAAAAAAGTAACAAACCAATTAAATGCCAAAATATATGTATAAACAAATGTGAACAGCAATAAAGAAGATGAATACAGTTTATAGGGAGCTATTTCCAAGTATGTAATATAAATATATTTCCATTTAAGTGGTAACTTTAATTATATGTAATTTACTGTCTTCCCTTACCCTCCTGACCTGTAATTTCTCGCCAATTTAACAGAGAACACGTCAATCACATAACATTTCACCTGCATACAACGTCTTCAGTGTTACTGTCGAGTATCAAAATGGCCTCCGTGCTTTCACGGGAGCCGGTGTGAAGAGATACAATGACAGAAATAACTCATGCAGTGTTATCTATGATTGTAAACATTGAGATGATGTGAAGAATTGCCTTTTCAAATGATTTCTTTTAAGATAAATGCTAAATATTTGTCGATAGAATCAGCTCTTAATTTCAGAAGTGGGCTCAACAGCTATGACCTATTGGTACAATGAAAGACCAGGCTTTTCAAAGTCATTTGAATTAATGTGAGATAGCGGTGCTATCGATCGATATAACTTAAAAAATGACAGAGAATGATAATAACTCCAGCATAAGCATCTCCTGCTGAGAGAGACCCACTCTCTTGGAGAAAAGCATCTGCTTTATTCTGTTTTCAGCAGATTACATAAATAGTCTACCATTAATGTACCATTAATTACAATTATTTTATTTTGTATTTAACCAGGCTGTACATGCAGAGACTTGTGTAAATATTCATTCACTCTTTGTATGTGTACATAAAATACATGAAACGTAGTGGCCCTTCCGTTCTAAAATGATATTGGTCGATGTTTAAAGCTGCTGTAGTGAGAAGAGCAAAAATATAAAAAGTGTTGTAACGATGTAGATTGGACAGAGTGCAGCAGCAACATATTAATGTTATTCTAATCTGTACAGCCCCCACCTCTCATTAGTGTACACTCTACCCTCTGAATTATGCAAGTATGAATACTGCTAGTCTATTCAAAATGTAACTGTGTCATGACAGTTGTTCTACCAATAAAGATAATCATCTTAAATGAATGCAACATCTCAGATTACAGCTCATTATTCATCATTTCTGGTTCTCTCTCTTCTTGTTAATTACACACATAATTTGGAGTAATCCCTCTTTATATAACATAGAACCAGTTTGGCTCTTCTTAGACCCTGAGCATTAGCTGTACTGCACATGTTACATGCTTGGTGATGTGGTGGATAGCCCAGGGTTCGATTCCCAGGCAAGACGGGCCTTCTGTGTGGCGTCTGCATGTTGTCAGTGTGGGTTCTCTCCGGGTTCCTCGCACAGTCCAAAGACATGCAGCTTTGGTTAATTGAAGACTCTAAATGTCCCGTAGGTGTGAATGTGAGCTTGACAGTTTGTCTGTATCTTTGTGTCAGCCCTGAGAAAGTTTGGCGACCTGTCGAGGGTGCACCCTGCCTTCGCCCAATGTCATCTGAACAGGATAAGTGGTTATAGATAATGGATGTTAAAATATATTTTTCTCAAACCAACACGTTGGATGGACAGTCCGACTGATCAACATCGACATCTCTACTGCAAGAGGGCTGAGCAAGTTTACTCATTGTGTCAATGTGAGCGAGTCGCCTCACAATTTAAAGACATCACTGGAGATGTTATTAATGGAAAAGTGGCAAAAGGAAAATCAATGGATAATACATTGATATGAGGTGAGGGTTTGATTGAGTTTTGTGTTTGGTTTGTTGGGAGAGCTGGGGACACAAGACTGGCTTCAACACGACTACAGCTCTGACTCAGGCTGTCATAAATATTTATAACAACAGTTTAATCCTATTGATCCAGCACCATCAACCCCCCTTCCTATTGCACTGTATACATAATCCCATACAAGCACAAGTCTCCTCTCCAAAGTACTCTCTGTCTCTGTTATCATCCTCCACAAAATCCTTGAGATCATTTTGGGGACAAAAGTCACTTAATTTCAGTTGATAAATTGGTGCACCATCAGTGGATATTGTGGGGCTTTCTCTTTTTGTCATATAGGTTCATACAGCCGTATACAGTTGGGTGTTGTGTTATTGTAATGCCACATCTTAAATACTCCAAGTAGGTTTTCAGTTTTATAAATTTGTAACAGGCTCATTTGTTTTGAATGGATTTGATTTGAGGTCTGTTAGTTGGGTGAAGGAAACATTTTGCAGTAGTGGAAAGTAAAAGTTACATTTTGAAGTATACTTGTGCAGTACTTTCCTTGAATATTTCCATCTTATGCTACATTATACTTCTACTCTACTAAATTTCAGAGGAGAATATTGTACTTTTAACTCAACTACTTATATTAATTTGACAGCCATAGTTAAATGTCTGTGGAATGTCTAGTTGGGGCTCCTCAACACGTTCTCGTCCCAACCCGTCACATACTGACGCTTGGTCAGGACTGTTTGCATCACTTTCTAAGTCAGTGGGTAGCCCAGCGTGTTAAACTAGCATGTTAAACCACAAAAACACTAGCTAGCTATCGTGACCCCTCAGAACTATCTTGTGTACCTTTAGAGGAACCTGATCCCCAGGTTGGGAACCACTGAACTAAACTACCAAACTGTGTATAATAAAGTTTAGCCCCACCTCGACCTGCTACAACAGTAGAATGCTGCCTACTGATGCAAGAGTATTCACAATCTAATAATGTCATAAATAATTATATATCAGTCAGAGGCCATCTTTCTGCAGATTAAGTACTTTTACTTTTGATACTTTAAATACCTTTAGCTATTATTAATACCTCTTTTACTTAAGTAGGATTTTGATTTACTTGAAGTAATGTCACACTGCATTGGTACTTTTACTTAAGTGAATGATCTGATTACTTCTTCTGTTAGTATTTTAAGTCAAATCTGAAAACTTTTGGGCATGTTTCAAGTCTTCCTCTCTTATATTACTGCGTATCTTTGCCTTATTACACAATAAAAACATTTATTGCTGCTAAATTAGATTGACTTTATCTTTACTTATTTCCCACACTCCAACAATCTAATGATGTTGCTCCCATTTAGCCTCAGCTAACTGCGTCTATGTATCTACTCTGTCTCCGAGGCGTCCATAGTGTCCGGCCTGTGCTGATGGGTTTCAGGTAAGTCCACCTGTCATAATAGTCCAGTAGTCCCTCCCATACTATGTGTCTATCAGAACAAGTTTGCTGATCACACACTGGCCTGCTTTCCCATTGGCCTCTGGACTTTAATAGGATCCCAGGGACTCTGTTGGGGGAGATTACGGCTCCAAACTCTCGACTTTGGCCAGTCTCTGTGTCCTCCAACCATGGGAACAGTGGTTTAGGGGGTCACCGCACATGCACAGACCCAGACCCAGAGGGGCGCCATCAAAAGACAACATCACATCAAGAGGAAGGAATCACCTTCAAGCGGGGGCAACGGCGGTGTGACCAATCAACTTTAGGGGAAATCATCATCTCTGGAAAAAGGAATACCTCTTATCTTCCATAATTCGTGATTTAACTGTTATCTGACATTTTCCATGGTACCGCTTCACTGATTTGGATTATAAAATATCTTTTTGGGACAATTTTGGCATCCAAGTGAAAGCTTTTGGATTATCCTCTGAGGTCTACTGTGTCCTTTACCATCTGAGGGATCTACCTGCTTATCCCCTCCACCTGGAACAACTTAGATAAGCTCAACCTGCTAATAACTCATCAAACAACAAGTGCAACATCCTCTTGTGACCTCTTTACATGCAGCTGGCCTCCTCTGGATTGACACTCAATTTTTGACCACAATTGACTGAACTCTTCCTCTCTTTCTCCTCTTCTCGTCTGTCTCTGCGTTGATCGGTGCATGGTAGTGAGCCATGGTGCTGCTGAAGATAAAGTTCACCCAGCAGCGGCGGGTGCATCTGGCCCAGGGCCTGTGGCTGCTGTCCTGGATGGCAGTGTTGTGGGGGGGCGTCATCTTTTGTCTGGGGGTTTACCTTAAGACAGAGTTGCTCCGTAGGGCCGAGGTAGAGAGAGGGAAATACACTCATATGAACACAGATGATTGCAATGTCAACTAAAACGCCAAGCTTGAAAAACACTGGATTGAATTAATTTAAAGTTACACAAACATAGGTTTATATGCTCAGACATTTGCCTTTTCACTGTGGTTGTTTACTGAGTCTGCTGTGCTGCCGCTTATCAGTGACTTTTATTTAAACTTAGCTCTTCAGTTTAATCCACAAATTCAAACACGCAGCACACACAATACCAGTGTAAACATGCGCACAGTGACACTCAGGCACAGTCATGCATGTTAAGTCGTGAGGACATTGTGTATTCAAACGCTAAAAAAAATCAACATTTGTTTCCAAAGTCATTGGAGTTTAATGTGTATTGAATCTAGGTAACGTGACCAGCAGGTGAAGGTCATGGCCTCCACCAGCTGTCATTGAGCCGGATTGATCACTGATTGATTTGGATAGGTTGCATGCAGTGATATCCAGTGGGCTGCACAGGAAAGCTGCAGGCCATGAACACACGCCTTCAGATAGTTATTGATCACCAACAAGAGATTCCATAATCTCTTGGTTGTGTAGCAAAGTACTTGTTAGAAAAATATATAATTTAGACAGTTCGCTTTGCACTTTACCACAGATCATTGACAAACCTGATTATTCCACAGCCAGAGGCTGATGTTATTGTCCTGAACTGACATATGGCTGGATACATATTACAGAATGATTATGTTACAGAATGAGATTTTTAATAATCTTAAAACAACAATGGGGCCAAGGCACTATATGGCTGACAGGCTATTGAAAACGCAGCCAATAATAAACTCTATAATTGGCTTTTGCTGTAACAACGGCAATGAATTAAATTTGTCATCATATTGCCATAGTAGCCTTTGCATCAAGCATATCAGCAGCTAATTGAAGCTCTTGGCTGAATAGATAAGGCTAATTGAATGCAGGATTATTACCTGCTAAAGTGTTTAGAGGAAATGACAAAGTGACCTGCAGTTGGCTGCTGCTCTTGTGGTTAGAATTGTCTTTGACTGTGCTTTTGCTTTCTTGAGGTGATGGACAACACAGAGATCCACGTGGTGCCCAACATCCTGATGATGGTGGGCCTGGCCTCCATCTGCACCAACTGGGTAGCCAGTCGTGTGTGTCAGGACTCCATGGACCCGACTCGCTTCCCCCGTTGGAAGATTCCCCTGCTGGCTTGGTTCGCTGTATCTTCAGTGCTCTGTTGTCTTCTCGTTGCTGTAGTTGTGCTCACATATGCCCTGCAGGGAAGCCTGGAGGAGTCCCTGAAGGTGGGGTCACTATAATGATTGTGACAGTTCAAGAGGTAGAGGAGGTGTCACTAGATGTCTGTCCCATAACAAGATGGTGTTTTCTGATCCTCAAGCAAAACACAAAATGAAACCTGCTGCAGTGAATGAGAGAGACAGCAAACTATCTAAAATAAAAGATGAAAATGGAAGTGTCTCAGATGAAAGTGTCTCAGATGAAGATAAAAAAACTGAACAGAACCAAACTGTTATCAGTATAACACAAAACATTCACCATCACCATGGTCTGGTCATTTTAAATTTATATAATAAATATAATTTATAAAATATGGTGAAGAATTAAAGCTCTCACCCTTGTTTAATGTCTGTTTTCAACAGATATAAACAGAACGCGGCTTCATCTTTGACATACAGTACAATAAAACCATTGTTGAAAACATCCGATAAAGCAAACGCTTCTTTCTCTTTTTCTCCTCTCTCTCCACCCTCAGGTCGGCCTGAGGAATGGTATTCGGTTCTACAAGGACACAGACGTGCCAGGCCGCTGTTATCAGAAAGAAACCATTGATCGTCTGCAGATGGAGTTTCTCTGTTGTGGAAACAACAACTTCAAGGATTGGTTTGAAGTTCAGTGGGTCAGCAACAGATACTTGGACTTCACCTCCAAGGACGTCAAGGAGTGAGTGAATCACAATACAGGGAACAGCAAGTTATGAGATGCAGGGCGGTGGCAGGATGGAAGAAAAGAAATTGGACTGATGAGGGGTTTGCAGGAAAGAGAAGGGAAACCTAGATGAATGACAGATAAGTAGACTTCAGATCGAAAAAGGTCACAGCATAATATAGAGAGGATGGAGGGAGAAAGAGAATGATTTTAAAGTAGAGGAAGAGTGGAATAAAAATAGATCTGGCCTTTACTTTGGAAGAGAATGACAGAAATGGATGGAAAGGTTGATCATGAAGCAAGCAAAGAAAGGTTGGTCAAAGATGAAATGATTGAAAAGGAATGAGTGAGCAGAAAGGTTATGACGTGATGACACTTAAAGAGAGGAGCTGCTCATTTCTCACTAATGCTAAGTGTGTATTGAGCTAAAAGTCAGGCCTTTAAGTTACCTCTCCTCTTACTCTTCCAATCTGTTTCCATTATCTATCTTCTCAATGTCACTCCCTCCTCTGTCTCCAGTCGAATCCGGAGTAACGTGGACGGCCGTTACCTGTTGGATGGCGTTCCTTTCAGCTGCTGTAACCCCACCTCCCCTCGCCCCTGCCTGCGGTACCACCTGACAGATAACAACGCCCACTTCAACTACGATTACCAATCAGAGGAACTCAACCTGTACAGCCGCGGCTGCAGGCAGGCGCTGACCGACTACTACATGGAGCTGATGAACTCAACTGGTCCTGGTGTGGTGTCAGTCATCTTCATACAGGTGGGCTGCATGATGGCATGAACATCAACACACACAGTTATTCTGTCATTTGTGGTAAAGTCACAGAGCGTTCATTTATCTGTCGTAGTGTGGGACAGAATTACAGACACACACACACACACACACACATACAAAAATGTTTTAATAATAATTGTCTCCTGACGCACCTGAAAGAAAACCTCACTGACACACATTGATTTCTGTGTTTTATTCAAACATGTAGTTTCTCTCCTTTGCCAAATACCAGTATTGACAGCACACTCTCAAACAAGACCTCCGGCTGGAGCAGGACACTCATGCACATGTTTAACAGTGCATCATCACACACTGCCTACAGCTAAACAAAAAATCCATTCTTTTAAATGCAGAGGCTCAGCATGGTGTTTTTTGTCGTGGTCCATGATGGCAACAGTTGGCTGCCATGCCAAGAGTTAATGAGGCCTCAAGCTGAGCTGTGGTTAATGTCTGAATCTCAAGCAATATGTACTGTATAGCCAAAAGACGAAAATTAGAAGATTACTTTATTGGAAACATAGAATCTTTTTGTGTTTGAAGTGGCTCAAACTGACAACAAATCTGCATAGTTAAGAGCAATATGTGCAAATATGTAACTATCAGTTTTATGACAGTCAGAATTCACGACCTTTAGAATATATTTGCAGCCAGAAAATGTCAAGACTTCCTTTTTATGATATCAATGTCAATAAATCTGTGATATAACATGAGGGACAGAAAGTTGATGCTTTCTGTGAGCAGATGAGACCATTTGACCTTCTCCTTAGGTGACAATTACCAAATGAGATGCAGTTTTTACTTAATTTTCATTGCTTCTTTCTGTCCAGCTGTCAGTGCTTCTGAGCCTGCGGTACCTGCAGACGGCTGTGGAAACAGCCATGGTTCTGGAGGACCCAGAGGGCGACAGCGAGGGTTATCTCCTGGAGAAGGGTGTGAAAGAAACCATTGAGGACCTCAAAACCAATGCCCTCACCATCCTAAAGTTTGGGCAGGTTGACCCCAACGCCGCCGATGGGTCCTCTGAGGCTGCAGACGTCGAGAAAGATGAGAAGGATGCGCCTCCTGCCAGTTAGAGGGGAAGAAATGTTGAGCTGAGGGGGAAGTGATAGTTTCTTGGTTGTGTGAATTGGCAGGTGGCGGGTAAAACACCTTCACCGCAACTCCCCCGCACATGGTCAAAACAAGGCAATAAATAGGGAATCTTATCAGGCCCTGCACAGACACCAAAACACCTCCTCTGTGAAGGACCTCATGAACCATCAGAGAACCTGGCGAGGAGATGTGAAGTACTTTTTGTGGTAACTAGAAGTAAGTGCATTCACTTTAAAGGGGTGTAGCGTTCACACACACAATGACACATATTTAACACATTTTGACATTTGGCTCAAAACTGGAAAAGCCATCACATGATGCTGAAATTCATTCCATGAGCACTGTATTATTCATCTCACGGCTGTAGAGTTATTAAACTGCAATGAAATGCTTAAGAACCTGTTAAAATGGCACATTAATTAAAGGTAGAAGTTTTTGACTGCTTTGTAGTGTTGGCTTCCATTTGTACAATAAGTAAGATAATATGGGTTATCTGAGTTCAGTCAGGAGAGTTGGATTAAGTGTGTGTGTGTATGTGTGTGCGTGAGTGTGGTGCCCTATATGAAGCTGTCATCTTGTCTATTCTGGCAGCTCAGAAACAATCTGATAATCCTGATGTGGTTAATCCCAGAACTGCTGCACAAGCAGTATCAGCACACACGCCGTCATTCAGGGACAGACAAAGCACACTGATACAAGATGTTGGAAGTTATTTTATAAAGCAAAACATTTTTCGAATGCTTTTTATTTGCAAAGAATATAGCATTGTGATCTGTCCTAGCTATCCACTGTGTGCTCATTCTTCTTCAATAAAACTCTATCACAGAATAAGGTCAGTGAATGTTTTATTTTAGCAGATAAACATGCTTTCAGTGGTTGCAGAAAGACATGCTTTTTAATTAGAAAATGTGGTTTTAGTCTTAGTCATGTCCTTCAAAACTGTCAACAATTCAATTATTTATATTACAGTAGCACAATGGGAAGTAAAAGGTTACGTATGGTAGTTTCTTTGTATAAGTAATATTACAAAGTCAATAGCCTTTACAAATCGATTTTTTTTAATGAATTAATGACTATGCATTAAAAAAAGAAAACAAACACAATTTCTATTTACTTCTACAAATGTAAGATTAGTAATTAAGTGAACTTGTGTACATACAAAGGAGTCCACTATTGCGCGCATACCATCAAAGATAAATCAGATAGTTAGATATTGAGAAAGAATTATGTTATATGTCAACAAATCCACGTCACAGCTAGGACTCTCTACAAAATGACGCATATCGTACTGCAGATGCAGAGATCATTTCTTAAAATAATGTTCACTGCACAGGAAGTGCAGCACCTAAATTAAAGACGGGCTGCTTGGTTACACTTCCCTCTCGTGATTTTGTTATAGAAATAATGATGTAATGCATCACTTTTAAAATGGGCAACAAGGCACTTTCATTTGAAACCACCGGAGTTCGCTGTTGCACAGTGCTTGAATCTGGCTTTAATATTGTGTGGAAATGGAACAATAATGCACTACAACTTCAAGGTAATAACTCCAGTCTAAACCTTCGTCATTTTCCCCGGAGAACATCAAGTTATTGACCAGAAATAATACAGATGCAAACATTTCCATTTAGCCGGTTGTACATACAGATGACATTCATTCAAAAGGTGTCCAGTATACTAAATTAGGTCTGCTGTCATATTGTGTAAAGCGCACAACAGAGAAAATGAGGCCCAAATCTCCAGCGTTCAAATCCAGATTATCTGTCTCACAAAACCCAACGCGCGTTTTTATGATTTTTTTTGTATATTATTAGTCATATAATAAAGAGATCTGTGTAGGTTAAAGCCAATGTGTGGAGGGCGTGTGAAGATGTCGGCTCAACAAAAAAAAACAAAAAAAAACGCAACATGTGCCTCTTGAATATTCCGGTGTGGTTTTGCAATGAAACTAACTGTCACACAGTCAGAGAGGAAGAGACAGCGAGCTGAACGAAGGGGAAGGGCCGCAGAAATGTCAAACTACTTCACTTGACGAACGATGGCTTCTCTGTATTTGATTCATTACTACATACATAGTGTTGATAGTATTTTTAATTAGCTTTCTTCTGTAGTGTTACACAGCCCTCGTAACACAATGGACTCTAACATTATGGAGATAATAGAAGAATTCATGGAAAGTGCGTTGGCGCAATGGGTACGTCATTTATCATTTATCACTTCCAGTTAGAGAAAAAGGTCATCATTTCTAGAGGCAGAGAGGAAAATAAAACAGGCCGATTGTGTGGAAACTGTGTAGAAATCCGCCTTGGACAATGAACGGTGCTGCAGTTATTTCCAGTCACAAATATTTACGACATTGTATCTTTCAGAGCAGCCCGCTTTCCAGTTCTATTCACCCAAATAACTATAAATAAGAGTTGAATAAACAACAAAAAATAGCATATTGCTTTCTGGCTGTTGTATACAACAAAACAAGCACAGCTACTTCTCCTTTTGGCAGCTTCCCTTGCCTCTTGTTGACCAGCCGTTTTTTTTTTTTTTGCCTCTAACGCCTCGATACTTCCGTGTCCTTGGGCTGTTTTGTGTACGTAAGAGAATACAGTCACTTAAAATCAGTTGAGGATTTGTTGCACTTGTAACAGACTGGATTTCCAGCTGAGTTTTCCACACGGGAAACCAAACAGCCAAAGGGGATATTCCCCCCATTCTGGTCAATGAACAGTATTTACATCATCACGTAATACTGTGCCGAGCCTTGTGGGGATGTTCTCTTAATTGTTGGGGGGGGGGGTTCACAGGTCAGGTGCAACTGGATGCCTCCAGCTGGGAGAGCTTTAATATTTGCTCAAGGGCTCTTCAGCAGTGCGGTCATTCACTGACATGATATGTCGAAGGACACCCGCTGCCGCCCTGTTTACCCTGTCACACAGGGTCTCTGGCTGCTCTGCCTCACCTTATCAGCTGAACCAACTCGAGCTTGTTACTCTGTTTACCGACAGTGCAGTTTTTAGAAGGTGCAGGTGGGAATAAACCTCATTATATTGCAGTTTGCATTGGCACAGCTCTTCTTAGCAGAGAGATAGAGAGAGAGAGAGAGAGAGAGAGAGAGAGAGATACCTTGGCTGCCGTCCTGCTTGGCTGCCTGTCACTGTGAAGTGTTTCCCAGTGTGAGAGCACAGATCCCACCTGTCCAGACAGGTGCACCGACTCAAGTGGCTTCCTGTGTGAAAATGTTTGCACCTCTCCATCTCTCTCCTTATCTCTCTCTCTCTCTCTGTGTCTCTCTCTCTCTCTCTCAGTACCTTCTTTCTGCTACTGTCTGTCCTCCTTGTCTTTGTCGACCTCCTGGTACACACACACACACACACACACACACACACACACACACACACACACACACACACACACACACAACATAATCCCTCCCTGTCTCTTGCAGGTTCAGCTGTTTGAGAAGATGGTGGAGAGGGAGGACGGTGTACCGCTCTACAGCCAGTACATGGAAGTAAACTCAATTCCTCAAAGTGCCCGGGATCGTTACATGAGGCTGACCAATGGGATATTCCTCAATGAGATCATGAGGATCATGTAAGATTGATCAAGATTTTCTTGCTTCATTGCCTTGCAGCCATAATACAGACTACAAGACAAAGGACGACATTTCCGAGTCAATCTGTGATGCAAGAGGCCCATTTGAGCTTGATTTAAAAATCAAAACAGCCATTTTGGGAAAATGTTAATGTAGAAAACCGAAAAAAATAAATGTGTGTAACCTTGCAGTTAGTTGCAAAAATTGGCCTTGGCTTTATTAATTAATAGGCTTAAAAATGCAGAAATGGCCCGCAACTCATTCTCCCACTAAACTTTAAGCCTATTTTTGATTGAAAAATCGTTTAAAAGCAACTTTCTTTTAGATAGGTTGATTGCCATGACATTTAGTACAGACATTCATGTTCCACAGAAGATGAATCTTGACCTATAGCGCCACCATTAACATCTGTGCTTTTCAATGAAACTTGCCATATATATACAATATACTGTATATAGTCCAATTCTGTTCTTTTATGTCCAAATACCTTCCCACCTAATGACATTGCCTTTGTGTTTATTGCTCATTAGCATGCTAGCATTAGCTTTTAGCTCAGTACAGCCTTTCAGAGCTGCTAACAGCTGTAGATTCTTAGTCCTGTTCTTTACTTGGATAGGATTTGAGAAACACGCGTCACGTTCTCTTTTATAACCTCACATTGTTTTAGATAATAAATACACGTAGGACCTCTACATATCATGAAATGAAGTTCAAACCTTTTCTCTCTCAACAGACAAGATGTGAGTCAGTATTTGCCAACCAGCTGATTCATTTGGCCCGACCTAAGCCATGTTATTTCAACAAATAATTGCACGTGGATTCCCACAGCCTGCTTCTCAGGCTCATTAAAATTGTATTCACTCTGCTTAAATGCACTGTTGCATGAGGACTTCTCATTTGGAGAATCGTGCGCTGGGCCGTTTGATCAAAGCTGCTTTAAATACACACATTGTATCTTTTCTGTGTTTGTCCCAGAGACCCCAACCCCAAGGTGGAGCGGCTGTACGACAGCGAGAGAGATGATCACATGCTGAGAGTTCAGAACTTTTCTATTTTAAATCGACACATCAGAGCCTTCTACCAGGTAGGGGAGAGTTACAGGGGGGAGGAGGTTAAGATCAAGGTAAGAGATAATCAGGAACAAAATCTGGACTGATGTTTGAAAATCAACAGAAAGAGAAAAGAAGAAAAAAACATTTTCGCTAGGATGTGTTGAAGACAAAAACAGAGCTAAAGGAAGATTGTATATTGGACTTTCATTTATCAGGAAGACAGAAACACAATTGTCTGCTGGATATATAGGCGACTGCTAACACAGATCACCTGTCTGTGTTGTGTTTACAGCTCGTTGTGCTGACATCAAGTGGCCAATTAATCAACTAGAAAGGTGCCCTCAGTAGAGTGCAGATCTCTGCCAGGTGTGTCTCCAACGACCACTGCTATATTGTGTGATTGAACGAGTACAACCCACAATTGGCTTACCCCTTCGTCTAGACACCAATGCGCTGCAAGGCGTCGTAAAATACACTTCATTCAAACTCAAAGACAAGTGTCGATGAATGCAGGCAAGTCATCGTATGAGACACGTTATACAATTTTGCCCAAACACAACACAAAGGTAAATTCATCAAGCTGTCTGCCTACTCCAGCAGCGGCTGAGTTGCGGAAAGGTACAGCAATGTGTGTACTGGTAGTTCCGTTAGCTGTTAGTGGTTAGCAGTTAGCCAAACACACCATCCATTCCGTTAGCTGTTAGCCTTACACACCGCAAACTGTTATCCCCTCTCTGTGGGTGCAGAGAAAACATTGTTGTAAAAAGTCAGAAACCTTTGATGTTACTCAACTTGTTAAACACACTTGAAGACATTTTTTTTTACATCTGGGCTTATTTGCTTTCTTGCATAACTGAGAGCATTGATATCACTGTTGTGTCTATCTGTTGAAGTTATGAAGCTACACCCAGCAATCAGCTAGCTTAGCTTGGCGCGTAGATTGGATACAGAGGGAAACGGTTAGCCTGACTCTGACAATCAATAATTAACATGTCATATATGTTTTGTTTTATCCGTATATAGAAGTGTAAATATGACTCCCTGGAGTCTCAGACTTGATAGAGTGTATAAGTAAAACCTCAACAAAGCTTAATTGGATATTTTGATACCATGTCAAACTCTGGCATAAATATCTCAGCAGTAATGTAAGGTAATACTGAGGCAGAGACACACACTAAACAAGGATTGAGCTCCGTCTAAAATGTTTTTTTTTTTAAAAGATGTCTTGAATAGCTTTGTTCGCTTTCTGTAGCATTTCCAGCCAAAAAAAAACAACACACGCAAAAAAAAAACACTGGTATTATGCTATTTTGTGGGTGGACTGAAATGACCCTCAGCCCATTATGAATAGAAAAGTCTTGTTAAAAAAAGTTTAAATATCCTTCTAAAACATGACTCGGGGCCACACCAAATGGTGAGGAAGAGAGGGCGAACGAGCAGGGCTGGAGAAGCAGTTGTCTAGCTGTAAGGTAGTAAAAACAAGAGGGCATGATGAAGCTCAACACACGAACATTTTGCTCAAGGATATTGTAAGTTTGAAGTCCATGCAGGGGGTGACGCATCATTTGCACGAAAGAGAAAGAGATAAAACACAGAAAATGTCCGTCCTCAGTAGACGTGTCACTGCTTAATATCAGGCAAATGGGGTGAGCAAAAGTGGAGGAGCTGCAGTCGTGGTTAGGGGGTTGAGGAAGGAAAGTGAATACAAATCAAATAGCAGTATTGTGTATTTCATATTGTGCATTATAGGCGCCTGTAGCCATGGAGGAAATTACACAATTCTTTCCTCGGAGAACGATTCAAAGGCTTCTGTTCTCAGCAAAAGAAAACCTCCCCAAGCACTAGTCAGGTGGACTGAACATGCGTTGCTAAGCTTGTCACACAATATAAAAAACTCAAGTCTATAAGGTTTCACTTCCTAATTTTCAGTGAATCACTAATGTCCCTTGAAAGCTCAGACAGCAGAAGACGCCAGCGATAATTGGGAAGCTCATATCAGTCGGCGTTACACTACAATTTCACCTGATGCACTCAGAATAGGCTCCACTGTCTCTGTGGACGTTAAGTTCCACATTGGTCGTGGTTTTATTTCTTGCCGCCTTTTTTGGAGGTTTTTTTGCTTTGTACGTGTTTAAGTGTGTTTGTGGTTGTGTGTGTGTGTGTGTGTGTGAGGCGAAAGATACATTGACAAGAGCGTGGTGAGTGTAAGCCACAGCAATAGTCTGCTGCCTGGTAGGACTTCATTTTCTCTGTTGTGATCTCATCTTCCCTCTTATGATACAATAAGAGATAGAGATAATACGGATAGTGAGCTATAGATGATACGGGCATGTGCCATTTAAACACACTATGTGGCAGTTATCATTGTACTCTGATCTTTGGGCTATTGTATTATTTTTCATACTGTTCTGTTCTATTTTATTCCACTCTCTTGTTTGACAACTCATCTTGCTCTATTCCATTCTATTGGTGGTATTCTAGTTGAGTTTGTTTGTTGTATTCTATTCTATCTGTCTATTCTGTTCTATTCTATCCTATCATGTTAGTTCTATTCTATGGTATTCTATTGGTTCTATTCTATACTATCCTGTTTGGTTGAGTTGATTATTTTCTATTCTATTCTATTTGTTCCATTCTATTCTATGGTGTCCTGTTTGTTCTATTCTGTTGTTCTATTAGGTTCTAATCTATTTGTTCTATTCTGTATGTTCTGTTCTATCTATTCTATATTATCCTGTTTGTTCTATGCCATTTTTTTCTATTCTATTTGTTAAATTATGTTACATTCTATTATTTTCTGTTCTATTCATATAGAATATATACACCTGTTTATTCTGTTCTATTCTTTTTTGTTGTTGTTCTATTGTATTTTTCCTACCCCCTCCTGTTTGTTTTGTTCAATTTTGTGTAGTATTATGCTCTGTTGTGTTTTGTTCTATCATTTTCAATTTTATTCTATTCTGTTATGTTCCATTATATTGTATTGTATTGTGTTTTATTGTATTCCAATCCATGTCTCTGACTGGTGACACTTAGTATTCATCTGTGTGTTAATGGGAATCTAAATGTTAAATTCTCTTGCCTTCTAATTTATTGAGCCTCTACAATTAAAGATCCCTGTCCTCAGAAAACCGTATAATTCTAAGGCTCCTGAATATCCAATAAATTATTTTTGAATTAACATAAAAATATAGAGATGAAATCTGGTTTGCACATGTGAATAAAGGCAAAGAAAAGATAGAGGAAAAGAGAGACAGCCAACAGAAGAACTGAAAATCAAAACCAGCTCCAATCCAAACAGCATAAAGTTGAATTATTGATAGAAAGATAGAATTTGGGAAAGATAATGTTGCAGATGGATTTTAATTCTCTTCAGCGCTGCAGCCAGCAGCTTGATGACAAATGTTATTCCAAATTCAGGACTACTTTATATAACAGTAGATTATTTTCAGAGGCAGACTCACTGAGGGATAAAGGCTAATTTCCCATTTATTGCTATGATGTCACCGGAAAAATAAATGAACCTTGAGAGAAGCTTTGTCTGAAAATCATAACAACAACAAGTACAAATCATATTGTTAATCTCTGCAGGTTGTATAACGGCACCAAATGATAAAATATAGTGCAGGACAGGTTTGAGCAAACACCAACCCATTAAGTATTTTGGCTGTGTGATTTGAGGATCTTAACAATAGTAATGTCCTACATGCCCCGAAGGAGCACACACTTCTGCTTTGCTGCACATGGCTTCTAATGCCAAGCTCACACAGGATGGAGTTGCAGAAGAAAGTGCCTGCCTCTTGGTACATTGCCTTTCTCATTGTATACAGTTTATAAATTAAAGTAAGAGAGAGCTGTAATTGTGACTTCCTTCTGGGGATTTTTCTCCGATGGATCGCAGGAGGATGTAAACAGGCTTTCAGTGCGGTTGGGAGAGGAGCTAGCCAACATCGGAATGTGGCTCTTTGACAGAAACATTTTTAATTAACAGAGATATTGTTCGATGATCTAGTAAGTAAAGTAATAAAGTATCAGTCGGCTGACTTTGCTGAAATTCTTTTAGCGAAGTCATCTGTCTGATTGCACTAGATGGTAATGGAGGAGGAGCAAAGCACTGCAGGTCCACATGACAAATACTTGTATTTGCTGCCAGAAAAGCCAGGTTTCTGGAACCCGGGATGTTGGTGGCGTCTGCCATCCAGCTTGATTAAACGTCATTTAGAATCTGCCAAGAGATTTGTCCAAGATCTTGAAGCAGGAAATACAACTCGCTGAAACAAGCTGACCACAGTGTTGGAGACCTGAATCACCACTTTTACAGAACCATAGAAACATCCAGATTATTTTGATTCTTAACTTTAAGATATATTTGCTTTAGTTAATACTATTTTAACATTTTTAATTCAGAAACAACTAGCATGTCTGTATTAAAAACAAAACCCTCAGGTAAGATGATACAGTGTCATGTAAGCTACATTTTTACAGTATAGCATGCATGCCTACCGTCATCGTTACATCAAACCAGTACACCAATTTCCTACCAGTGTTATAATTGTCCCAACATAGAAATATTAACAACATAAGTCATTTAGAGTACTTAAAAAAGACTATTTCCTGAACCCATGCAAACCTTCCTCTGTACTCCAGTCGACATGGTACAGTCTGAGTTCCCCCTACTACAAAACCAATTGGAAGCTCTCACTTCCTGTTTGGCAGTTTGGAACCAGGTAGTATGGATGAGATCCAATTTACAAAACGTGTGGTTGATTGAAGTTGCATGAATGAATTTGAATGAAATGTATTTTTTTTAAATACAACACATTGACTGTGCTCCTGATAAAGTCCAACTTCTCATGTTGAGTTATGAATTGGCCCACTCAGTGAATGCTCCAGTAAAGCTGGTCTAATCCTGACCAGGTTTAAGTAGATGCATTTTCTTTGGTAGTGGCAGAGTAGAGGTGAGAGGAGAGGAGCGATGACAGACTAGAACCAGGTACTTTGCAATTATATGATTAGTGTCTTCAACTCCTTGGCCGACAGGATGCTCTATTCTTTAATACATTTAATTATTAAAGAATTGTGACCAAGATATATTCTGAGCTGGATATTTTACAGTTTTACAATAAACTGTGGCAGACAAACACTGTTTCTTACTAAATGTCATCATGCTGGTTGCATTTCCCTACTGCAATAGTTATCAGCTAACAGATCACTACTGATACATCTGTGAGCAGCTAAAAACATCCAGTAATAAAAGCCAGAGTAATGTCGCGGTCAGGCTCTAGTAAATCATTTGTTAGCTGCAGTAATCTTTGGTTTGTTGCTGGTAATGGGTTCTGGTTGTGCTCTGTACATTGTTAATGTGCCGTGCTGGCATTGCTGTCACATTACTTATAATATGCATATCCTTTAACCACAAGGGGAACAGTAAAATCAGGGATTTTGTTACAAGAGTGTTATTCAATCATCATATCTTTCTTAAAGTTTCTATTACGTCTCGAGAATACTGAGAATGAGCTCTACTGAAAAAATCTAATATAAAGACTCCTTGAACTGGAAGGACGAACGAAAAGTCACTCTTATCAGATATCAGCTCTTTGTTTACACCACAAACTGCAGGAGGCTGGTGGAAAGTCTTTCTGCTGTTGTTTATCTTGGCTCACTGTGGGCAGACAGAAAGACAGGACGGGTCGGCCGATCACTCAAGTTTTTTTGTTTCTTTACTCTTATTCTGCTCATCAGGAGGACCTGCAGCAGTTGATACTGATGCCTCTCCCAAACATTGCCATTCTGGGGCAGGACCCCATAACAGGTACAAGATAACCACACAATCCTATCAGTGCCATATCTTTCAACAGCAAGAAAGTAATTATACTTTATATATGAGTCCATATCTCTGCTATCTGCGAGACACATTAAGGTGATAACAGAGGATGGTGTTGGGGGGGGGGTGGAGATGATGATGATGGTGATGATAATGATGACAGTTATTTCTCTGTTCTCAGAGGCAGCCGTGGAAGAGCTCAGGCGACTGCTCCTGCTCTTACTAGGATGTGCTGTGCAGG